>NC_063045.1:3061460-3075452 GCF_018812025.1 Megalobrama amblycephala | reverse complement strand
CATTCTATACAATTAATTTATGTTGTGCATAGACGAAATTAATATGACGTGCTATTGCATTGCGATCCATACAAAAACGTGTATGTCATGCACAGATTCCGTGCATTGTGCATAGAAGAGAAAACATATCACATATACTGTTGCATCGCAACGTATCAAGAAATTGCATTGCATTCAAAATACTAACTTATAAACTTATTTCTTGTGTATTAAAGAGATAACACTTAACATGCGCATTGCATTGCAGAGAGTTATTCTGTTTTGCAGTGAAGAGATAACATGAAAGGTGCTTGTTGTACTGCGTTGCATAAAAATCTCTTTGAAGAGAAAAGAAATCACATATACTTGTTGCATTTTCATGTACCAAGAACTGTTTAAATTGCATCATGTACAACAGATAACTTATTATGCTGTGCATAGAAGCACATAACATATGCATATAACATATGTGCTGATGCACTGCAACATGCAAATTATGCACTGTTTCCTTGCAGTGTATATAAGAAATAACATTGATGAGATAGCACATAACACGATGTGTTACAACTAAATGAATGAACGCATCCGTTATGCATTGAGGAGATAACACATAAAGTGCATTGCATTGCAGTATCTCAATCCGTTTTGCTGGGAAGAGATAACATATGACAGGTGCTTGTTGTACTGCTGTGCACACAAGAAGAGAAAACATATCACATATACTGTTGCATCGCAATGTATCAAGAAATTGCAATGCATTCAAAATACTAACTTATAATCTTATTTCTTGTGTATTAAAGAGATAACACTTAACATGCGCATTGCATTGCAGAGAGTTATTCTGTATTCCAGTGAAGAGATAACATGAAAAGTGCTTGTTGTACTGCGTTGCATAAAAAACTATCTCTTTCCCTTGTGCATTGAAGAGAAAAGGAATCACGTATGCTGTTGCATTTTAATGCATCAAGAACGGTTTACAATCGCATCATATACAATAGTTCACTTATTATACTGTGCATAGAACAAATGGATATAACATATGCGTTGATACATTGCAACGTGCAAATTATGCACTGATATATGATACGGTGCTTTTGCATTGCATTGTCGCGTTGTGCAGTGATGAATAACATATAAGCTACGAAAACGAACTTTGTTGTGTACTGTTCGTTAACACATAACACAGGTGCTTTTGAACTGCATTGCATATAAAAAACAATTCCTTTGCGTATTGAAGGGAAAACAGTACATGCTGTTGCACTGCAATTTATGAAAAAACATTGCAATCCATATAAGAACGTGTATGTCATGCACAGATTCCTTGCATTGTGCATAGAAGAGAAAACATATCACATATACTGTTGCATCGCAATGCATCAAGAAATTACATTGCATTCAAAATACTAACTAACTTATAAACTTATTTCTTGTGTATTAAAGAGATAACACTTAACATGCGCATTGCATTGCAGAGAGTTATTCTGTTTTGCAGTGAAGAGATAAAATGAAAGGTGCTTGTTGTACTGCGTTGCATAAAAATCTCTTTGAAGAGAAAAGAAATCACATATACTTGTTGCATTTTCATGTACCAAGAACTGTTTAAATTGCATCATGTACAACAGTTAACTTATTTATGCTGTGCATAGAAGCACATAACAAATGCATATAACATATGTGCTGATGCATTGCAACATGCAAATTATGCACTGTTTCTTTGCAGTGTATATAAGAAATAACATTGATGAGATATTACAACTAAATGAATTAACGCATCCGTTATGCATTGAGGAGATAACACATAACGTGCATTGCATTGCAGTATCTCAATCCGTTTTGCAGGGAAGAGATAACATATGACAGGTGCTTGTTGTACTGCTGTGCACACAAGAACTAATTCTTTCCTTTGTGCATTGAAGAGATGCTGTTGCACTGCAATATATACAAGAACTAACTATTTCATTACATTCTATACAATTAATGTTGTGCATAGACGAAATTAATATGACGTGCTGTTGCATTGCAATCCATACAAGAACGTGTATGTTATGCACAGGTTCCTTGCATTATGCACTGAAGAGAAAACAAATCACATATGCTGTTGCATCGCAATGCATCAAGAAACTGCATTGCATTCAAAATACTATCTTATAAACTTATTTTGTTGTGTATTAAAGAGATAACAACATGTCCTTTGCATTGCAGGGAGTTATTCCGTTTTGCAGTGAAGAGATAATACGAAAGGTTCTTGTTGTACTGTGTTGCATAAAAAATCAGCCTCTTTCCCTTGTGCATTGAAGAGAAAAGAAATCATATATGCCTTTTGCATTTTAATGCACCAAGACCTTTTAAATTGCATTATGTACAACAGTTATTATGTTATTATTCATTTCTTATTATGCTGTGCATAAAATAAATTAATATAACATATGTGCTGATGCACTGTTTCCTTGCAGTGTATACAAGAAATAACATTGATGAGCTAGCACATAACACGAGGTGTTACAACTAAATGAACTAACGCATCCGTTATGCATTGAAGAGATATTATATATAACGTGCATTGCATTGCAGTAACTCAATCGGTTTTTCAGGGAAGAGATAACATATGACAGGTGCTTGTTGTACTGCTCTGCACACAATAACTAATTCTTTCCTTTGTCCATTGAAGAGATGCTGTTGCACTGCAATAAATAAAAAAACTAACTGTTTCATTGCATTCTATACAATTAATTTATGTTGTGCATAGACGAAATTAATATGACGTGCTATTGCATTGCGATCCATACAAAAACGTGTATGTCATGCACAGATTCCGTGCATTGTGCATAGAAGAGAAAACATATCACATATACTGTTGCATCGCAACGTATCAAGAAATTGCATTGCATTCAAAATACTAACTTATAAACTTATTTCTTGTGTATTAAAGAGATAACACTTAACATGCGCATTGCATTGCAGAGAGTTATTCTGTTTTGCAGTGAAGAGATAACATGAAAGGTGCTTGTTGTACTGCGTTGCATAAAAATCTCTTTGAAGAGAAAAGAAATCACATATACTTGTTGCATTTTCATGTACCAAGAACTGTTTAAATTGCATCATGTACAACAGATAACTTATTATGCTGTGCATAGAAGCACATAACATATGCATATAACATATGTGCTGATGCACTGCAACATGCAAATTATGCACTGTTTCCTTGCAGTGTATATAAGAAATAACATTGATGAGATAGCACATAACACGATGTGTTACAACTAAATGAATGAACGCATCCGTTATGCATTGAGGAGATAACACATAAAGTGCATTGCATTGCAGTATCTCAATCCGTTTTGCTGGGAAGAGATAACATATGACAGGTGCTTGTTGTACTGCTGTGCACACAAGAAGAGAAAACATATCACATATACTGTTGCATCGCAATGTATCAAGAAATTGCAATGCATTCAAAATACTAACTTATAATCTTATTTCTTGTGTATTAAAGAGATAACACTTAACATGCGCATTGCATTGCAGAGAGTTATTCTGTATTCCAGTGAAGAGATAACATGAAAAGTGCTTGTTGTACTGCGTTGCATAAAAAACTATCTCTTTCCCTTGTGCATTGAAGAGAAAAGGAATCACGTATGCTGTTGCATTTTAATGCATCAAGAACGGTTTACAATCGCATCATATACAATAGTTCACTTATTATACTGTGCATAGAACAAATGGATATAACATATGCGTTGATACATTGCAACGTGCAAATTATGCACTGATATATGATACGGTGCTTTTGCATTGCATTGTCGCGTTGTGCAGTGATGAATAACATATAAGCTACGAAAACGAACTTTGTTGTGTACTGTTCGTTAACACATAACACAGGT
Organism: Megalobrama amblycephala; assembly: GCF_018812025.1. NCBI lineage: Eukaryota > Metazoa > Chordata > Actinopteri > Cypriniformes > Xenocyprididae > Megalobrama > Megalobrama amblycephala. The sequence continues at coordinate 3,071,592 of NC_063045.1, read as the reverse complement.
GCTTTTGAACTGCATTGCATATAAAAAACAATTCCTTTGCGTATTGAAGGGAAAACAGTACATGCTGTTGCACTGCAATTTATGAAAAAACATTGCAATCCATATAAGAACGTGTATGTCATGCACAGATTCCTTGCATTGTGCATAGAAGAGAAAACATATCACATATACTGTTGCATCGCAATGCATCAAGAAATTACATTGCATTCAAAATACTAACTAACTTATAAACTTATTTCTTGTGTATTAAAGAGATAACACTTAACATGCGCATTGCATTGCAGAGAGTTATTCTGTTTTGCAGTGAAGAGATAAAATGAAAGGTGCTTGTTGTACTGCGTTGCATAAAAATCTCTTTGAAGAGAAAAGAAATCACATATACTTGTTGCATTTTCATGTACCAAGAACTGTTTAAATTGCATCATGTACAACAGTTAACTTATTTATGCTGTGCATAGAAGCACATAACAAATGCATATAACATATGTGCTGATGCATTGCAACATGCAAATTATGCACTGTTTCTTTGCAGTGTATATAAGAAATAACATTGATGAGATATTACAACTAAATGAATTAACGCATCCGTTATGCATTGAGGAGATAACACATAACGTGCATTGCATTGCAGTATCTCAATCCGTTTTGCAGGGAAGAGATAACATATGACAGGTGCTTGTTGTACTGCTGTGCACACAAGAACTAATTCTTTCCTTTGTGCATTGAAGAGATGCTGTTGCACTGCAATATATACAAGAACTAACTATTTCATTACATTCTATACAATTAATGTTGTGCATAGACGAAATTAATATGACGTGCTGTTGCATTGCAATCCATACAAGAACGTGTATGTTATGCACAGGTTCCTTGCATTATGCACTGAAGAGAAAACAAATCACATATGCTGTTGCATCGCAATGCATCAAGAAACTGCATTGCATTCAAAATACTATCTTATAAACTTATTTTGTTGTGTATTAAAGAGATAACAACATGTCCTTTGCATTGCAGGGAGTTATTCCGTTTTGCAGTGAAGAGATAATACGAAAGGTTCTTGTTGTACTGTGTTGCATAAAAAATCAGCCTCTTTCCCTTGTGCATTGAAGAGAAAAGAAATCATATATGCCTTTTGCATTTTAATGCACCAAGACCTTTTAAATTGCATTATGTACAACAGTTATTATGTTATTATTCATTTCTTATTATGCTGTGCATAAAATAAATTAATATAACATATGTGCTGATGCACTGTTTCCTTGCAGTGTATACAAGAAATAACATTGATGAGCTAGCACATAACACGAGGTGTTACAACTAAATGAACTAACGCATCCGTTATGCATTGAAGAGATATTATATATAACGTGCATTGCATTGCAGTAACTCAATCGGTTTTTCAGGGAAGAGATAACATATGACAGGTGCTTGTTGTACTGCTCTGCACACAATAACTAATTCTTTCCTTTGTCCATTGAAGAGATGCTGTTGCACTGCAATAAATAAAAAAACTAACTGTTTCATTGCATTCTATACAATTAATTTATGTTGTGCATAGACGAAATTAATATGACGTGCTATTGCATTGCGATCCATACAAAAACGTGTATGTCATGCACAGATTCCGTGCATTGTGCATAGAAGAGAAAACATATCACATATACTGTTGCATCGCAACGTATCAAGAAATTGCATTGCATTCAAAATACTAACTTATAAACTTATTTCTTGTGTATTAAAGAGATAACACTTAACATGCGCATTGCATTGCAGAGAGTTATTCTGTTTTGCAGTGAAGAGATAACATGAAAGGTGCTTGTTGTACTGCGTTGCATAAAAATCTCTTTGAAGAGAAAAGAAATCACATATACTTGTTGCATTTTCATGTACCAAGAACTGTTTAAATTGCATCATGTACAACAGATAACTTATTATGCTGTGCATAGAAGCACATAACATATGCATATAACATATGTGCTGATGCACTGCAACATGCAAATTATGCACTGTTTCCTTGCAGTGTATATAAGAAATAACATTGATGAGATAGCACATAACACGATGTGTTACAACTAAATGAATGAACGCATCCGTTATGCATTGAGGAGATAACACATAAAGTGCATTGCATTGCAGTATCTCAATCCGTTTTGCTGGGAAGAGATAACATATGACAGGTGCTTGTTGTACTGCTGTGCACACAAGAAGAGAAAACATATCACATATACTGTTGCATCGCAATGTATCAAGAAATTGCAATGCATTCAAAATACTAACTTATAATCTTATTTCTTGTGTATTAAAGAGATAACACTTAACATGCGCATTGCATTGCAGAGAGTTATTCTGTATTCCAGTGAAGAGATAACATGAAAAGTGCTTGTTGTACTGCGTTGCATAAAAAACTATCTCTTTCCCTTGTGCATTGAAGAGAAAAGGAATCACGTATGCTGTTGCATTTTAATGCATCAAGAACGGTTTACAATCGCATCATATACAATAGTTCACTTATTATACTGTGCATAGAACAAATGGATATAACATATGCGTTGATACATTGCAACGTGCAAATTATGCACTGATATATGATACGGTGCTTTTGCATTGCATTGTCGCGTTGTGCAGTGATGAATAACATATAAGCTACGAAAACGAACTTTGTTGTGTACTGTTCGTTAACACATAACACAGGTGCTTTTGAACTGCATTGCATATAAAAAACAATTCCTTTGCGTATTGAAGGGAAAACAGTACATGCTGCTGCACTGCAATTTATGAAAAAACATTGCAATCCATATAAGAACGTGTATGTCATGCACAGATTCCTTGCATTGTGCATAGAAGAGAAAACATATCACATATACTGTTGCATCGCAATGCATCAAGAAATTACATTGCATTCAAAATACTAACTAACTTATAAACTTATTTCTTGTGTATTAAAGAGATAACACTTAACATGCGCATTGCATTGCAGAGAGTTATTCTGTTTTGCAGTGAAGAGATAAAATGAAAGGTGCTTGTTGTACTGCGTTGCATAAAAATCTCTTTGAAGAGAAAAGAAATCACATATACTTGTTGCATTTTCATGTACCAAGAACTGTTTAAATTGCATCATGTACAACAGTTAACTTATTTATGCTGTGCATAGAAGCACATAACAAATGCATATAACATATGTGCTGATGCATTGCAACATGCAAATTATGCACAGTGTTAAGAAATAAATTGATGCATATAACATATGTAAGAAATACTGATGCATTGCAACATGCAAATTATGCTTGTTGTACTGTTTCTTTGCAGCACTGTATATAAGAAATAACAATTAATTGATGAGATATATACAACTAAATGAATTAACGCATCCGTTGCATTGCATTGAGTATCTAAGAGATAACACATAACGTGCATTGCATTGCAGTATGACTCAATCCGTACTTTGCAGGGAAGAGATAACATATGACAGATATAATTCTTTCCTGCTTGTGCTGTACTGCTGTGCACACAAGAATTGCTAATTCTTTCCTTTGTGCATTGACTAAGAGATGTCATTACTGTTGCTATACTGCAATATATACAAGAACTAGACGAACTATTTCATTATGCATTCTATATGCTGTTGCATTAATGTTGTGCATAGACGAAATATAATATGACGTGCTGTTCCTTGCATTGCAATGCACATGAAGAGAAAACATCAGAACGCTGTATGTTATGCACAGGTTCCTTGCATTATGCACTGAAGAGAAAACAAATCACATATGCTGTTGCATCATTGCAATGCATCAAGAAACTGCATTGCATTCAAAATACTATCTTACAAACTTATTTTGTTGTGTATTAAAGAGATAACAACATGTCCTTTGCATTGCAGGGAGTTATTCCGTTTTGCAGTGAAGAGATAATACGAAAGGTTCTTGTTGTACTGTGTTGCATAAAAAATCAGCCTCTTTCCCTTGTGCATTGAAGAGAAAAGAAATCATATATGCCTTTTGCATTTTAATGCACCAAGACCTTTTAAATTGCATTATGTACAACAGTTATTATGTTATTATTCATTTCTTATTATGCTGTGCATAAAATAAATTAATATAACATATGTGCTGATGCACTGTTTCCTTGCAGTGTATACAAGAAATAACATTGATGAGCTAGCACATAACACGAGGTGTTACAACTAAATGAACTAACGCATCCGTTATGCATTGAAGAGATATTATATATAACGTGCATTGCATTGCAGTAACTCAATCGGTTTTTCAGGGAAGAGATAACATATGACAGGTGCTTGTTGTACTGCTCTGCACACAATAACTAATTCTTTCCTTTGTCCATTGAAGAGATGCTGTTGCACTGCAATAAATAAAAAAACTAACTGTTTCATTGCATTCTATACAATTAATTTATGTTGTGCATAGACGAAATTAATATGACGTGCTATTGCATTGCGATCCATACAAAAACGTGTATGTCATGCACAGATTCCGTGCATTGTGCATAGAAGAGAAAACATATCACATATACTGTTGCATCGCAACGTATCAAGAAATTGCATTGCATTCAAAATACTAACTTATAAACTTATTTCTTGTGTATTAAAGAGATAACACTTAACATGCGCATTGCATTGCAGAGAGTTATTCTGTTTTGCAGTGAAGAGATAACATGAAAGGTGCTTGTTGTACTGCGTTGCATAAAAATCTCTTTGAAGAGAAAAGAAATCACATATACTTGTTGCATTTTCATGTACCAAGAACTGTTTAAATTGCATCATGTACAACAGATAACTTATTATGCTGTGCATAGAAGCACATAACATATGCATATAACATATGTGCTGATGCACTGCAACATGCAAATTATGCACTGTTTCCTTGCAGTGTATATAAGAAATAACATTGATGAGATAGCACATAACACGATGTGTTACAACTAAATGAATGAACGCATCCGTTATGCATTGAGGAGATAACACATAAAGTGCATTGCATTGCAGTATCTCAATCCGTTTTGCTGGGAAGAGATAACATATGACAGGTGCTTGTTGTACTGCTGTGCACACAAGAAGAGAAAACATATCACATATACTGTTGCATCGCAATGTATCAAGAAATTGCAATGCATTCAAAATACTAACTTATAATCTTATTTCTTGTGTATTAAAGAGATAACACTTAACATGCGCATTGCATTGCAGAGAGTTATTCTGTATTCCAGTGAAGAGATAACATGAAAAGTGCTTGTTGTACTGCGTTGCATAAAAAACTATCTCTTTCCCTTGTGCATTGAAGAGAAAAGGAATCACGTATGCTGTTGCATTTTAATGCATCAAGAACGGTTTACAATCGCATCATATACAATAGTTCACTTATTATACTGTGCATAGAACAAATGGATATAACATATGCGTTGATACATTGCAACGTGCAAATTATGCACTGATATATGATACGGTGCTTTTGCATTGCATTGTCGCGTTGTGCAGTGATGAATAACATATAAGCTACGAAAACGAACTTTGTTGTGTACTGTTCGTTAACACATAACACAGGTGCTTTTGAACTGCATTGCATATAAAAAACAATTCCTTTGCGTATTGAAGGGAAAACAGTACATGCTGCTGCACTGCAATTTATGAAAAAACATTGCAATCCATATAAGAACGTGTATGTCATGCACAGATTCCTTGCATTGTGCATAGAAGAGAAAACATATCACATATACTGTTGCATCGCAATGCATCAAGAAATTACATTGCATTCAAAATACTAACTAACTTATAAACTTATTTCTTGTGTATTAAAGAGATAACACTTAACATGCGCATTGCATTGCAGAGAGTTATTCTGTTTTGCAGTGAAGAGATAAAATGAAAGGTGCTTGTTGTACTGCGTTGCATAAAAATCTCTTTGAAGAGAAAAGAAATCACATATACTTGTTGCATTTTCATGTACCAAGAACTGTTTAAATTGCATCATGTACAACAGTTAACTTATTTATGCTGTGCATAGAAGCACATAACAAATGCATATAACATATGTGCTGATGCATTGCAACATGCAAATTATGCACTGTTTCTTTGCAGTGTATATAAGAAATAACATTGATGAGATATTACAACTAAATGAATTAACGCATCCGTTATGCATTGAGGAGATAACACATAACGTGCATTGCATTGCAGTATCTCAATCCGTTTTGCAGGGAAGAGATAACATATGACAGGTGCTTGTTGTACTGCTGTGCACACAAGAACTAATTCTTTCCTTTGTGCATTGAAGAGATGCTGTTGCACTGCAATATATACAAGAACTAACTATTTCATTACATTCTATACAATTAATGTTGTGCATAGACGAAATTAATATGACGTGCTGTTGCATTGCAATCCATACAAGAACGTGTATGTTATGCACAGGTTCCTTGCATTATGCACTGAAGAGAAAACAAATCACATATGCTGTTGCATCGCAATGCATCAAGAAACTGCATTGCATTCAAAATACTATCTTACAAACTTATTTTGTTGTGTATTAAAGAGATAACAACATGTCCTTTGCATTGCAGGGAGTTATTCCGTTTTGCAGTGAAGAGATAATACGAAAGGTTCTTGTTGTACTGTGTTGCATAAAAAATCAGCCTCTTTCCCTTGTGCATTGAAGAGAAAAGAAATCATATATGCCTTTTGCATTTTAATGCACCAAGACCTTTTAAATTGCATTATGTACAACAGTTATTATGTTATTATTCATTTCTTATTATGCTGTGCATAAAATAAATTAATATAACATATGTGCTGATGCACTGTTTCCTTGCAGTGTATACAAGAAATAACATTGATGAGCTAGCACATAACACGAGGTGTTACAACTAAATGAACTAACGCATCCGTTATGCATTGAAGAGATATTATATATAACGTGCATTGCATTGCAGTAACTCAATCGGTTTTTCAGGGAAGAGATAACATATGACAGGTGCTTGTTGTACTGCTCTGCACACAATAACTAATTCTTTCCTTTGTCCATTGAAGAGATGCTGTTGCACTGCAATAAATAAAAAAACTAACTGTTTCATTGCATTCTATACAATTAATTTATGTTGTGCATAGACGAAATTAATATGACGTGCTATTGCATTGCGATCCATACAAAAACGTGTATGTCATGCACAGATTCCGTGCATTGTGCATAGAAGAGAAAACATATCACATATACTGTTGCATCGCAACGTATCAAGAAATTGCATTGCATTCAAAATACTAACTTATAAACGTATTTCTTGTGTATTAAAGAGATAACACTTAACATGCGCATTGCATTGCAGAGAGTTATTCTGTTTTGCAGTGAAGAGATAACATGAAAGGTGCTTGTTGTACTGCGTTGCATAAAAATCTCTTTGAAGAGAAAAGAAATCACATATACTTGTTGCATTTTCATGTACCAAGAACTGTTTAAATTGCATCATGTACAACAGATAACTTATTATGCTGTGCATAGAAGCACATAACATATGCATATAACATATGTGCTGATGCACTGCAACATGCAAATTATGCACTGTTTCCTTGCAGTGTATATAAGAAATAACATTGATGAGATAGCACATAACACGATGTGTTACAACTAAATGAATGAACGCATCCGTTATGCATTGAGGAGATAACACATAAAGTGCATTGCATTGCAGTATCTCAATCCGTTTTGCTGGGAAGAGATAACATATGACAGGTGCTTGTTGTACTGCTGTGCACACAAGAAGAGAAAACATATCACATATACTGTTGCATCGCAATGTATCAAGAAATTGCAATGCATTCAAAATACTAACTTATAATCTTATTTCTTGTGTATTAAAGAGATAACACTTAACATGCGCATTGCATTGCAGAGAGTTATTCTGTATTCCAGTGAAGAGATAACATGAAAAGTGCTTGTTGTACTGCGTTGCATAAAAAACTATCTCTTTCCCTTGTGCATTGAAGAGAAAAGGAATCACGTATGCTGTTGCATTTTAATGCATCAAGAACGGTTTACAATCGCATCATATACAATAGTTCACTTATTATACTGTGCATAGAACAAATGGATATAACATATGCGTTGATACATTGCAACGTGCAAATTATGCACTGATATATGATACGGTGCTTTTGCATTGCATTGTCGCGTTGTGCAGTGATGAATAACATATAAGCTACGAAAACGAACTTTGTTGTGTACTGTTCGTTAACACATAACACAGGTGCTTTTGAACTGCATTGCATATAAAAAACAATTCCTTTGCGTATTGAAGGGAAAACAGTACATGCTGCTGCACTGCAATTTATGAAAAAACATTGCAATCCATATAAGAACGTGTATGTCATGCACAGATTCCTTGCATTGTGCATAGAAGAGAAAACATATCACATATACTGTTGCATCGCAATGCATCAAGAAATTACATTGCATTCAAAATACTAACTAACTTATAAACTTATTTCTTGTGTATTAAAGAGATAACACTTAACATGCGCATTGCATTGCAGAGAGTTATTCTGTTTTGCAGTGAAGAGATAAAATGAAAGGTGCTTGTTGTACTGCGTTGCATAAAAATCTCTTTGAAGAGAAAAGAAATCACATATACTTGTTGCATTTTCATGTACCAAGAACTGTTTAAATTGCATCATGTACAACAGTTAACTTATTTATGCTGTGCATAGAAGCACATAACAAATGCATATAACATATGTGCTGATGCATTGCAACATGCAAATTATGCACTGTTTCTTTGCAGTGTATATAAGAAATAACATTGATGAGATATTACAACTAAATGAATTAACGCATCCGTTATGCATTGAGGAGATAACACATAACGTGCATTGCATTGCAGTATCTCAATCCGTTTTGCAGGGAAGAGATAACATATGACAGGTGCTTGTTGTACTGCTGTGCACACAAGAACTAATTCTTTCCTTTGTGCATTGAAGAGATGCTGTTGCACTGCAATATATACAAGAACTAACTATTTCATTACATTCTATACAATTAATGTTGTGCATAGACGAAATTAATATGACGTGCTGTTGCATTGCAATCCATACAAGAACGTGTATGTTATGCACAGGTTCCTTGCATTATGCACTGAAGAGAAAACAAATCACATATGCTGTTGCATCGCAATGCATCAAGAAACTGCATTGCATTCAAAATACTATCTTATAAACTTATTTTGTTGTGTATTAAAGAGATAACAACATGTCCTTTGCATTGCAGGGAGTTATTCCGTTTTGCAGTGAAGAGATAATACGAAAGGTTCTTGTTGTACTGTGTTGCATAAAAAATCAGCCTCTTTCCCTTGTGCATTGAAGAGAAAAGAAATCATATATGCCTTTTGCATTTTAATGCACCAAGACCTTTTAAATTGCATTATGTACAACAGTTATTATGTTATTATTCATTTCTTATTATGCTGTGCATAAAATAAATTAATATAACATATGTGCTGATGCACTGTTTCCTTGCAGTGTATACAAGAAATAACATTGATGAGCTAGCACATAACACGAGGTGTTACAACTAAATGAACTAACGCATCCGTTATGCATTGAAGAGATATTATATATAACGTGCATTGCATTGCAGTAACTCAATCGGTTTTTCAGGGAAGAGATAACATATGACAGGTGCTTGTTGTACTGCTCTGCACACAATAACTAATTCTTTCCTTTGTCCATTGAAGAGATGCTGTTGCACTGCAATAAATAAAAAAACTAACTGTTTCATTGCATTCTATACAATTAATTTATGTTGTGCATAGACGAAATTAATATGACGTGCTATTGCATTGCGATCCATACAAAAACGTGTATGTCATGCACAGATTCCGTGCATTGTGCATAGAAGAGAAAACATATCACATATACTGTTGCATCGCAACGTATCAAGAAATTGCATTGCATTCAAAATACTAACTTATAAACGTATTTCTTGTGTATTAAAGAGATAACACTTAACATGCGCATTGCATTGCAGAGAGTTATTCTGTTTTGCAGTGAAGAGATAACATGAAAGGTGCTTGTTGTACTGCGTTGCATAAAAATCTCTTTGAAGAGAAAAGAAATCACATATACTTGTTGCATTTT
>NC_063045.1:2876970-3060460 GCF_018812025.1 Megalobrama amblycephala | reverse complement strand
TAGCAACCGCATAGCAACACCCTAGCAACCACCCCGAGTACCCTAGCAACCGCATAGCAACACCCTAGCAACCACCCCGAGTACTTATCTGTCTATCTATTAAAACTCATTCAAACTTATGAACTCAAACTCATCAAATCTATCTACTAAAACTCATTCAAACTCATAACTTTAAAACTAAACTTTATAAACTACTTTAAAATTTCTGGACCAACTTTTTCAAGCCAACTTAAAGTTTGTCTACAAACTTTTTTATCTAGTTTTCCCTGTAATCGGGTTGCATCATCCCTCGGTCAACCAAGCGCCTCTTTTTTTAATTTTTTTTTATTTATTTATTTATTTTTTTTTATATGCTTGGCTTTGTGCCGGATGATGGCCTGCTTCTGACCCTCATTCGTCCCCTCTCATTCTTAAAGTGGTTTTTAATAATATGCAGGTATTTATAATAATGGAAAAACAAAAATAAAAATAAAAATCGGAAGGGGGTTTATGCCAAAATAACAAACAAAACATCCTCTTACTAACTGCCTACTCTACCCATCAAATGCTTACTTGAGTTTTTGCCCCAAAAGAAAATACATGTTCTTGACTACCTCCCTCTCTATCAAAAACAGCATTAAATTCAGGGTCAAAAATAAAAAAGTGGCACCCCTTCCATTTTTCCCAGTTAAGGGTTTCTTTACGGGAATTCGTCCAGCTCATCCAGACCTGGACCTATTGGATACACTCCAGTTGTCGTGGTGCATCCAATGTCAACCCCAGATTGTTTTACAGACACATTCACCATCTGCTTGGCTGCTGCACTCGCCATCATTGATCTGAGAAAAGGTAACGCACAACAGAACAACAGCACAAAAATTCCAAGAGCAACTGCTACTATTACTCCCACCTTTACCAGCCATTCCTTCCATGAGCCGAAAAGAGAGTCAAACCATTCTCCAATTTTTCTGTCTCTTCCAGCATTTACAGTGACTTCTGTTCTCAGACTCTTTAGCTTCTTCATGGCTCTGGTAAAGGATCCATCAGGTGCTGTGTTGTTTGGGATAAAGGTACAACAGTCAATTCCAAACATCACGCAAACCCCACCTTTCTCTGCGAGCAGCCAATTAAGTGCCTGTCTGTTCTGCCAGGTCATTTTACTGGTGTATTTCAATTGTTCTCCCAGAGCCATCAGAGCATCATCTGTGTAATTAATAAATCTTTGCTGATTATAGTAAATGTAGTTAATCCATTCAGCATTCTTATTTGGGGTTATCCAAACAAATATAGACTCAAATCCTGATTTCACTTCATCTCTTGCCTTGAATTCATGTGGTATGCCTCTAGGCTGGCCTATGCGTCTATTATCACATTAGGATCTGGTTTGTATGCTCTTTTGGCTCTATGTCCGGGAGTTACATGCTGGCTTGGTGTTTCATCATCTGGGTCCCAATCAATCATTGTTACTTCTTGAGCTAGTCTTACTCTAGCACATATCCCTTTCCACCCTTTTGGTAAGGTGGCTCTCAGTCGTTTGCCTCCACATATCCAAAAATGATCAGCAATTGCTTCATCTATTTCCTCAAATTGATCTATCATGGGAAGGCTAGTGTGGCATTTTCACAAGCTTCCATAGTTGTGAATACTGTCATGTTAATATTTACAGTAGCTGTAGCGTATATTACATTATATGCTTTATGTACACCTGACTTGTAATACATGTCCCTATCCAAATGCCAAATTATTCCACACTGTCCTTGAAAGCTTCCATAATCTACATCCCCTTTTTACTTGTTGAAACATTCATATTAAGGTTCGATCAAAAACATAGTTACTGGGAGTTTCTCTTCGCCTTAGGTCAATTCTTACATCTAATTTTCTACATTCATCTCCCCAATATTCTTGCCTCATAATACCTGTGATAATATTTTTCCCAGTAATGCCAGACACTCTGCAGGGCAATAAGGAGCAGCTTGCCCTGATATATTTACACAGTGAATTCGAATAAAATCTGGCACAGTGTGTAAAGCTATATTCGTCAGGCACCACTGTTAACTTTTTCAAGGAGATGGCGAGCACAACAAACAAGTCTTTCTCTTTGATTGCTTGGCAGTATATTCTGCCCACTTATACCACTCATTGTGATAAGCAATGTCCAACAGTTTTTCTTTATGCATTTCTAAAGCCATATCATACCCTAATCCTTCATAGTCAGTGTCATTCAGGTCTGCAGCTTGTTTCCTTATAGATCTATTTACAACAGTACCTTGAGTTGAATTAGTCATTTTGAGTTGGATCACTTCCGATGATATCCTCAAGGTCTTGAAGATTGAGGGTGGGAAAATCTCCTGTGAGGTTGAGACCTGGGAGGTAACTGACTGGGGATCCGCTGTCTGCAGTGGGTAGGTCAATACCTTGGAGTTCGGTGAGGAATCCATTTGGCTGAGGTTGTTCACTGGTGGAGGGTCCTGCCTCAGGAGATTGGTCACCTGACGACTCTGGATCAGTGGCAGCTGATTCAGCAGGTACATCAGCAGCAGGATCAATGTCAAGACCCTCCTCCCCAGTTTCACCTGCTTGTGGGGCATCATCCTGTCCCCGCATCTCATCTCGTGTCTCAGGTTGCTCAGCTTCCCTAGAAGAAGGTTCAGCAACAACATTACTAGATCCCTCACCTGGATCCCCTGGCCCCTGCCCTTCTTGGGCATCTTGGTCTGCATCTTCTTCTGTATTCTCTGCCTCTTCTTCTCTCCGTCTCAGCCTTGGCACCCTAGTACAATGATTCAAATGATACCAAGTCGTTTTTCCTTCTACTTGGATTGCAGTTGGGGTTGCTCTTACTACAGTATAAGGTCCTTCTCACCTTGGCTCATTCCATCTTCTCCTAAAAACTCTCAAATAGACCTGATCTCCAGGAAGCACTGGACAGGGTGCCTCTTCCTCCTCTCTTGGCCCCCTGTTTTGCTCCTGAGTATGTATGGCTTCATGTATTGCAGTCAATTGTCTCATATAGGCCCTTATTTCAGTCTCAAGCTGTTCTAGGGGCGGTTCTTCATACGGGCCTCTCAAATGGGGCGCAGACATGAGTCTCCCTGTCAACATCTCATGGGGAGTCAGATTTGTCACTCTGTTAGTTTGCATGCGGTAACTCATAAGGGCAAGGGGTAACGCATCTACCCAGTTAAGTTTTGTATCTGCACAAATCTTGTTGAGTTTGGCCTTGAGAGTGCCGTTGGCATGCTCCTCAATACCCTGAGAGGAAGGATGGTATATGCATCCTAATCTCTGCTTGATTCGTAGCTGTTGTATTACTGTCTTTACTGTTCTTTGAATGAAGGCTGAGCCATTGTCAGAACTAATCTGGGATGGTATGCCAAATCTTGGGATAACCTCTCTGGTCAAAAATCTGATTACTGTCTTAGCTCCTTGATCTGCTGAGGGTTCTGCTTCCACCCCTCTACTAAATCGATCTATTATCACTAGCATGTATCTTTTCCCCCTTATAGATTTAATCATGTCCACATAATCTAGTACTAGGTGTTTGAAGGGTCCCTCTGGGACTGGTATTGAGCCTAATGGTGTTGCTGTTCCTCTTCTAACATTGTTTTGTGCACAGACTTCACATTCACTCAAGTACTCATCTACTCTTTGTTGCATATAGGGTGACCAGAATCCCTGTCTTTTTATTTTCTTTAAGATCTCCCCCCATGCGCATCCGTGATTAAAATGTTCAACAGTGGGTTTGGAACTATCATGAATCCTTCATGAGAGCGCCAAAGTCCATTAGCATCTCTTGTTGCTCCTCGTTGTTGCCATATTGCTACTTCATAAGGGGGTGCTCTGTTTTGCATTTCACTTATATGCTCAAGAGTTGGAACCGGTTGGATTAAAACTGATGGTGCCATCACAGCCAACTGACACCCTGAGGCCTGTTTGGCAAAAGAGTCCGCAGCATTATTACCTTTAATTACAAAATCATTGCCTTTCTTATGTGCTGGCACTTAATAATAGCCAATCTAGTTGGATACATCATAGCTGAGATTAATTTAGTAATTTGGTCTCCATGTTGGATTGGTGTTCCATCACTCTTTTTGAACCCTCTTTGTTTCCATACTGCTCCAAATAAATGGCATACTCCATGTGCATATGCAGAGTCAGTATAGATGTTTGCTACTTGATCTTTGCCAATAGACATGCCTCAGTAAGTGCCCGTAATTCTGCCAATTGTGCTGAGCATGGCTGTTCACAATGTTTGAGTAAGACCGGGATAAAGTCGTCTCCTTCTCTTTTTACAACTGCAAATCCAGCATGGTTCCCCAAATGATCACTAAAACATGATCCATCAACAAAATAGTCAACATTTGCATCAGAAATTGGAATTGATTCCAAATCTGGTCTCAATCGAGTGAAAGCCAGAGATTCTGTCACACACTCATGTGGGGATCCTTCTCCCTCCAAAGGGATGAAGTTTGCTGGATTTGTTGTTGTACATCGTTTGATAGTAATGTCAGGATATGTTAACAGGCTAGAATACGTAAGGCATCTTGCCTGTGTCAAAACAAATCTTCCTTTTTCTAACAGTTCAGCCACCTTGTGGTGGGTATATATAAAGACTGGGTAGCCCATTGTCACAGTTTGCTGTCATAAGCAAAATATACAGCTGCTAAGCCTTGTTGATAGCATGGCAGGTAGCCTTGGGCTACACTATCCAATTTGGTGCTATAGTAAGCAAGTGGTTGTTTTTTCCTGCCACTACATGTCTCTTGCACTAGTACTGCTGAAGCATAGCCATCTTTTCTATCAGCAACATATAAATGAAATACCTTACCATAGTCTGGCGTAGCAAGTGCAGGAGCAGTTTGGAGCTCCTTTTTTAATGTTTCAAAGGCGATCAGTGCCTCAGTATCCCATACAAGTTTTGCTCTGAGATTTTGATGACCAGCTTGTTTCATCATTGCCGTAATGGGGCTGTTTTTATTGCATATTCTTCAATCCAATCAGCACTAAACCCTGTCATACCTAAAAAGGTCATCATTTGTCCCACAGTTTGGGGCTGTGGCGCTTTGCTAATTCCTTCTAATTGGCTTGGAGAAATTGCTTTTGTCTGGTGAGCAATAATTCGGCCTAAATATTCTACTTGTGTCATACAATACTGTAACTTTTCTTTTGAGGCCTTGTGACCTCCTTCTGCTAATTTGGTGAGCACTTTGATGGAATCTTGATGGCACTGTTCCAATGTTGTTGAACAGATTAATAAATCATCCACATATTGTATCAGTGTGCTATCCAGTCTCAGATCTTCCAAATCAACTTTAATACTTGGTTAAACACATGTGGTGAGTGTTTGAACCCCTGGGGCATCCTGGTGTATGTATACTGTTTACCTTGGTAAGTGAAGGAAAAAAGGTGTCTGCTCTCTTCCGCTAGAGGAACGCTGAAAAACGCAGAACAAAGATCAATGACTGTGAAATAATTAGCAGCAGGTGGAACATTCGTCAACAAGTGTGTGGGTTTGGGACCTCAGCAGGCCAATCTTCCACTACCTCATTCACTGCCCTTAGGTCATGGACCAACCTCCACTTTGACTTATTGGCTTTCTCAACAGGTAAAATGGGTGTGTTACAATAGCTAACTGTTTCAATTAACACCCCTGCTTTAATTAACCCTTCAATTGTTTTCCTAATCCCTTCCACTGCTTCAGGCTTGAGTGGGTATTGTTGTTTCCTGGGTAACTGAACACCTGGCTTTGTCTTACTTCTCACTGGGTTGGCAGATTTTACTAAACCTACATCTGTATCATGTTTGGACCACAATTTTTGTGGTACTCTTTGTTCCATTTCCATCATTAATTCATCCAGTTTGGAGTTTAATTATTTTTTCATTTCCCTAGTTTCCACTATCATTTTTGGTATTCCTTTCATTTTAGTCTGACAGAGAATTTTAAGATACATCATATCTGTAGTTTGAAAGATAAATGGGTTTTCTGTGGCCTCCCATGCTTTCCCTTTTGCATGTAACATCATTGGTCCTAAGTCCTCAGGTCGACATCCCTCACTTATGTATAAAGTAACATGTGGAGTTGAATTATCTACCTTAAACCATTTTTGGATAAACCTATTTTCTTCAATTTGTAAGGCTGCTCCCTTTGGTCCCACTACTAAATACTCAGAGTTTAAGGGTATTTCCAGTTCTTTGGTCTGTTCTAACCACTGTTTTTCTAGCTCAGGGTCTCTGGTAGGGTCATATCTCATTGTGCAATGAAATTCAGTTTCAGGCATGACTGGATTCTTAAGTTGTTCTTTTATATATTTTCCCCATTTGTTAATAGTTTCTCCTACTTCTTTTTCCAGATTTCCTAGCCAATATATATTTGCCTGTGGTTCTTGTGAGTTTTGTTTTTCTGTTACTACCATCTGTCTAATTCCCTTTTCATCTATGTATATTCCTTCTGGAGAGCACCATATTTGTAGTTTCAGTTTGCATATTGCATCTCTTCCTAACAAGTTAACTGGTGTCTGTTCTGATATTAGGACTGGAATCTTTATTTCAGAGTCTTTGACTTTTATGGTGACAGGGGCCGTCATTTGGATTAGCTGCGTTTGTCCTGAGAATCCTACTGTCTTGACATACTTGCCAGACTTGGGGAGATGAGAGGCATATTTTGGACTTAAGCAAGAAAAAGTGGCGCCCGTATCGAGCATCATTGGCGTTATCTTGTCCTCTACTTTAACCTGCAGCATAGGTTCTTGATCAGCATCAGAAGATATCATTGGAAGCTGACTTCTCCCCGTAGGATTCTCTGGGCATCCCTAATAACCTTGATTCGGGCCTCGCCATGGATTGACGGGGCCTGATATGGGGCTCTGAGGATTATGTTGCCATGGTTGCTGCATTTGTCCTGTAGGGGGCATATTCAATGGCCATGGGTTGGTTGGACAATCCTTCTTGTTATGTCCGAATTGGTTGCATCCCCAGCACATTCCTGGAGGACCATTCTTCTGTTGACTGTTGAATTGTCTTCCTCTTCCTCTTCCTCTTTGTTGTTGTTCAGCTGGGTTCCTGTTGCTCTGTTGTTCAGGTAAGTAGATCACAATTGGTGCATTTGGTTGTTGCACACCTCCTGCAGGTGCAGGCGTGTTCTGAGGGACTGGTGTTGGCACTGATGCTGGTGCTGCTGCCATTACTGGAGCCTGTGCTGGTGTCACAACTGAAGCTTGCATAGGTGGGCTTGACATGTTCACTGTGGCCATCACTGCAGTTTGGTCTTCACCACTCTTTAGGGTAGCTTGAACTTTTTTCTTTTTGCTGGTCAGGTCTTCTAGCTGTAGTTAAGTCAATTTCCTTTGCAGTTCTCTTTCTTGGTTCTTCAGTTTTTGTTCATTCTTCCTATATTGTTCCACTGCATGGGCCACGTGGTCACAGAACTCCTTTGTTGTCTTTGAGTTCAGGCCCACTACATCTTCCAATCTTGCTTTCACTGCTGAGGGCATGGCTTCCACTATGGCAGTTCTGAAAAGTGTTGTCATCACTATGTCTCCTTCTGGATCCTTTTCCAGTTCTTCTTTCCATCTTCTTAATTGTTTCTGGATATAGGAGGTAGGGTTCTCCATTTCTCCCAGCTGTTCTCCTTTCAGTAGCTTGGGATCCATTTGTGTCAGGTAGTGTTTCCTCAGTACTCTCCATATCATGGATCGGTACTGATCAAAGGTGGTGGCATCCTTCCTTGTTCCTCCTACTGCAGACTTCAAACCTGCATCCTCAAGGATCTCATTGGTCTTGGCTCCTCCCACACTCTTTGCCAGTAAGGCCTTGATGTCTCCAATGGCCAGTATCTTTCCCATTGTTTCTGCTTCCAATAGTCGAATCCATTTTCCAGCTCCTTCATGTATGTCTGGTAGACGAGCTATAAGTCCTTCCAAGTCTTGTCCTGCCCAGGGCACGTATTGCGCCTGTTCCCCCTTAATCAGAATAGGAAGTTGCTTTTTCTTCTTTTGTAGCATAGGTGCTTGGTGTACAGGGGTCGTCAAGTCATGTATGACCTCCGGTTGCAGCATTGAGTTGTATCCTCCTGGAGAGTATCTCCCTTGTGCTTGAAAGGGGTTTAGATCACCCCACTCTTCTGCCAAGTTTCCTATTGGGTGTGGTGTCAGGATTGGCATGAAATCTGCGGGGGATATGAGTTGCCTCTCTTCCCTGTTTCTCCACATTGGATCTTCTGGAGGTATTTTCTCAAGTCGAAGAGTTCCTGAGACCCTTCTATATTCCTCCTGTGAGCTATTTCTTCTGTGTCTTCCTAAAGGGCTGGCTGAGCGTGCTCTTCTTCTTTGCCAATGTTCATCCTCATCTTCCTCAAGGTTCCTTCTCAGGTATCGAGCCCTTCTAGTCAGGCGTCTTTGTTGTTTTTCCAGACTTAGCTTTTCTGCAGCTTCCTGAAGCTTGTTTAACTCATGATCCAATGAATCCACACTGCCACTTTCTTCCTGTTCTCTTGTCATGGGTTCATTGTTAACATCTCTTCCAGCTCTGTTTAGCTCCTGTATGGCTTCTCCCATATAGAAATAGGGGTTGTCCAATAATGGATTTCTTTTTCCTCTTCCTTTTCGTTCTTCTTCTTGTCTTTTTTGTTTCACATAGGAGCAGTCCATCAGTGGGTTCCTTTGTTCTTCTTCTCTTTGTTCTTGTTGTTGTTGTTGTTTCCTTGTATTCACTGTTAGCCTCCTCTTCATTGGTGTAGGCTTATTAGTTTTTTCCTGTCCATTGTTCTCTTGATGACTTCCTT
Organism: Megalobrama amblycephala; assembly: GCF_018812025.1. Taxonomy (NCBI): domain Eukaryota; kingdom Metazoa; phylum Chordata; class Actinopteri; order Cypriniformes; family Xenocyprididae; genus Megalobrama; species Megalobrama amblycephala. Next base: position 3,051,702 of record NC_063045.1, on the reverse strand, counting down.
GCCCATTATCTTCTTGGTGGGCGTACTCCTCTTCTCTTTCTCTCATTTGTTGTTCTTCATCATCCTTCAACAACACTTAAATTTCCATCCACCTCTAATGTACCTCTTACCATAGGCATTTGTTTTTTTATTTCCTGGTAGGGAGGTGCATAGGGAGGTGGGCGCTCCACCTTTTCTTCCATCTTCTTTTTCTGTTCTTCCATTTGTTTCTTCTTGTGTTCTTTTATTGCTTGCTGTATGAAGAGATCTAAAACCTCCTGCTCTTTTTGTCTCTTTTGTTCTCTTTTCTTAGTTTTGTCATGTGGTTTATGGTTCTTTATTAATGCTTTCATTTCTCTACACATTGCTACATCAAATGTTCCCTCTGCTGGCCATTTTGTTTTTAATTTTTTGGTCCTTTTTTCCCACTTTTTTGATAATTTCTTAATAATATCTCTACATATGGGGTATTGTGTTATTATTCGTTCTACTGGTATGTCTGTTTCCGGTGACTTCGAAGCCATTGTGTCTTGTGACCAATCTTTTACCTCTTTAACCCCAGTTAAATCATTTTCCAATTTTATTTTAATTCTTCACCGGATTAGTCAGACGAGGACCACTAAAAGTATCCGACCCCTGACCTTCACCGGACTTGCACTGGGTTGAGGACTTTAAAACAATAGTTTGATGGTCTTTCTTTTTCTCATGTATTTTAAAATTGCTCTTATTTGTACCTCAGTCAATGGCTTCGGAGTCACGCAGAGGTGGACATTCCAGGGGTCAGAAAGTAAAAGTCCTGCCATATTTTTATCTCATCCACTGAAGCATTAATGAGATAATTAAGTGATAAATTGAGTGATGATTGAGCATTATTGAAGACACCTGATGATAACAAGCAGAATCACCAAAGGAGAAAATCACAATTTTTGAGTTACCATCATCGAGGTCAGGGTTTGTTTTAGTTGAGCTCTTGACCCTTGCCTTTTTAGTATTAGATTTTGTTTGGGCAGTTTTAACTGCATTAAAACCAACCAGACAAGCAAAATTAAAAGATGATCAGGTGTTGTTGGTTATGTTTTCTCAAAATCATTATTTGATCTGAATCACTGAACTCATTTAGAGCTCAATCTCTGAGTTAGATTTACATTATTGATTACAGCAGCACTGTGATTCTGCAGAAGATCAGCTTATACAATACAGAATTAAAAAAAAAAAAAAGAAAGTTCTTTTAGGCACACACAGACATCAAGAATCAGCCTGTGAATATCAACAACGGTGACAAGCAACATATTTTGATCAACAGATCAACTCTGAACATTAGAAAACAAGCTACTAAAAAGTCACAGAAAAACAGCAAAATTTTAATAGTGAGAATAAATGAAATTACTAAGACAATTCAGCTCATAATTTATTCATACAGCAATGCATGATGGGAGCCATGGATGAATTTTGATTGGTGGCTCCCAGAATGCACTGCAACATGCTTTATGATGGCCACCACTGTTGAGATTCACAGGATGATTCTTGATGTCTGTGTGTTTAAATGAGCTCTGTTTCTTTTTTTTTTTAAATCAGAACTCTTTAAAAAAAAAAATCAAATCTGTATTGTAAAAGCTGATCTTGTGCTGTAGAATTACAGTGCTGCTGTAATCAATAATGTAAATCTAACTCAGAGATTGGGCTCTAAATGAGTTCAGTGATTCAGATCAAATAATGATTATGCAAAAACATAACCAACACCTGATCATCTTTTAACTTTGCTTGTCTGATTGGTTTTAATGCAGTTAAAACTGCCCAAACAAAATCTAATATTAAAAGGGGAAGGGTCAAGAGCTCAACTAAAACAAACCCTGACCTCGATGATGGTGGCTTAAAAATTGTGATTTTCTCCTTTGGTGATTCTGCTTGTTTTCATCAGGTGTCTTCAATAATGGTCAATCATCACTCAATTAATCACTTATCTCATTAATGCTTCAGTGGGTGGAATAAAGATATGGCAACTTTTACTTTTTGACCCCTGGATTACCCACCTCTGACCACTACTACAGATAAGCCGACCAATATTACTTCTCTTATAGCAGCTTTGGTTTGGTTATGCCATGGTTTCCCATGTACACTTAGCTAGAGTAACATTACAATAAACAGAGGTAAGGCTCACCCTATTTAGGTTGGCCGATCAACATTTTGTTGTCCTAAACGGAAATTCCATTTTAGCCTTTACAGTCTAAGTACACTTGAACTAATGCCAAGCGTTAGTCGGAGCTCTAAAATCACAGTTAATGTGCCCTATGCTCCACTCAACTGGACTTTAGTCCGTTACTAACCTGACACAGATTTGCGGTAACAATGGATACATCGTAATCTACTGAAGTCAATAATTTCAGAGTAAGAATACAATCAAATGTGACAATTTATTAGTCAGGTAAATCTATCATGCCAATTACATAATCAATTCAAAGGTGATCAATACAAAACATCAAATGCTCAGAAATAGAGTAAGATGCATACCTGACATTAGAAAAATGCACATTGCTGAGTGTCCTGGACACTCAGCAATGTGGGCTTCATCTGAATACAGAGTCGCCCCGAGCCTTTTGCAATATTTCTTTAAATACTCAGACCAACCCCCAATGTGGGGCATGAACTTACAATCAGAATTTGCATTTACTAGGGCCACAGACCTAGGGGGTTCGCACCTTGCTGTGGAACAGGAGGTAGTTTGGATGAAAGACCCTGGGAAAGGGGCACACCCACAGTTGCAACCAAAGTATCTGTAAACTCTTAAAACCTTTAATACCTTTGGTTTACTTCCATGTAGACGAGACCACCCACACAGCAAGGGACTCCTAGGCGGATCCGCATTCTGACTGTCACGTCCGTTTTGGCGCCGCCCAGAGGATCAGATCCGCATCCGGGCGACGCCATAAATTCTACTATCAATCAGCGGATCTTGAGCGGACCCATGTCGGAACCGCGGACACGCACGCGCCTTTACTGTAACGGTTGTATCAATTTGCGGGTCCCACACGGACCCGCCGCGGAGGTAAGGTTTTAATCGCGGATGCGGAGCGGATGCAGCGCGGAGCCAAGGCGGGTCCGTGATCCGCCTTCGTTGCGGATCCGTCACTGCGCGCAAGTGGACTCCGATACGGGTCCGTTCGCGGCAGAGGTGGAAAGTCCAGGGGTCAGAAAGTAAAAGTCCTGCCATATTTTTTTTTCCACCCACTGAAGCGGTGTTAAAGTTAATGAGATAAATAAGTGATTAATTGAGTGATGATTGAGCATTATTGAAGACACCTGATGATAACAAGCAGAATCACCAAAGGAGAAAAATCACAATTTTTAAGATACCATCACAGAGGTCATGGTTTGCTTTAGTTGGGCTCTTGACCCTTCACTCTTTAATATTAGAACTTGTTTGGGCTGCTGTAATTGAGTTATAACAGCCAGACAAGCAAAGAAAAAAGATAGTCAGGTAACATTGGTTATGTTTTCACATAATCATTATTTGATCTGAATCACTGAACTCATCTAGAGCCTGATCTCTGAGTTAGATTTACATTATTGATTACAGCATCACTGAGATTCTACAGCACAAGATCAGCTTTATCAATAAAATAAGAATTTTTTAAAAAGTTGTTCTGATCAAAAAAAGAAAAGTCTGTCTTCTAGGCACACACAGACATCAAGAATCAGCCTGTGAATCTCAACAACGGTGACAAGCAACATATTCTGATCAACAGATCAACTGTGAACATTAAAAAACAAGCTACTAAAAAGTCACAGAAAAACAGCAAAATTTAAATAGTGAGAATAAAGAAAATTACTAAGACAATTAATCTCATAATTGATTCATGCAGCAATGCATGATGGGAGCTGTGGATGAGTTTTGATTGGTGGCACCCAGAATGCACTGCAACATGCTTAATTATTCTCACCACTGTTGAGATTCACAGACTGATTCTTGATCTCTGTGTGTCTAAATAAGAGTCTTTTTTTCTAAGAACAACTTTTGATGAAACCTTTGAATTATTTTGAAGAAAACTGGATCTTGTGCTGTAGAGTCACAGTGCTGCTGTAATCAATAATGTAAATCTAACTCAGAGATTGGGCTCTAAATGAGTTCAGTGATTCAAATTAAATAATGATTATGTGAAAACATAACCAACGTTACCTGACCATATTTTCTCTTTGCTTGTCTGGCTATTATAACTCAGTTACAACAGCCCAAACAAGATCTAATATTAAAAAGTCAAGGGTCAAGAGCCCAACTAAAGCAAACCATGACCTCTGTGATGGTGTCTTAAAAATTGTGATTTTTCTCCTTTGGTGATTCTGCTTGTTATCATCAGGTGTCTTCAATAATGCTCAATCATCACTCAATTAATCACTTAATTATCTCATTAACTTTAACACTGCTTCAGTGGGTGGAAAAAAAATATGGCAGGACTTTTACTTTCTGAGCCCTGGACTTTCCACCTCTGCGCGATACCTCCGCGGTGGATCCGCCACGGAGTCCTTTTGCTGTGTGGGCATTGTACCAGTTGCACTGAGACATTTCAAACGATACCAAACATTGTATAGCATTCTTTGATGATTGTTCACATTAAACCAGATAGATTTTGAGTGAATTTTAGGTCATCTCTGTATGTAGAGAGAAGAGATGGGGGAAGAGGGGGTGAAGGAAGTGAAATGTAGATTAAGGCAAATGCTGAGGTGTGATTGACTCAGTGTGATTGCGTCTCAGAAGGGGATGCTAATTTTGCAAGAGAGAGTTCAAATGTTAATTTACTTTGTTTTCTCAAAGAGTAGACCTTTCTTGGTCCAGGCACTCTGGCATCAGTCTTACAACTTATACACACCTCGGGTTGTTCACGACCCTATACAATTTTTACACAAAATGAACGCAAAAATAGGCATTCTTTTATCATTTTTTTTTTCTTGTTATATTCTTTATATTAAATTGATTGAGGAATACCAAGAAGGTTGATGTCTAACTTTAAAAAATGAATGAGGAGGAGGGTAGTGAATGATGTCCCGGGTCACTAAAGACCCGAGGTATGCATTTAAGGGTTAAGAGGTTAAGGAACACTGCCAAACAGCGACACCCGCAGGTGAAGTTACACAGAGGAGTCATGCTTTTTACAGTCTATGGAGTCATGCCTCCCTTTCCTTTCATAGGAAACCATATAAAATCATCAGACCCCCGGCGTGTGGTGGGTTTTGTGGGGGGTAATTGAGAATGAATAGGGGAAAGTCACGTCAGAGGAGGCAATGTCTCCATCGCGCTATCATTGGATGTAATTGGTTATGATTGGATATGATTGGTTTGTGCGATAAATCCCGCCTCTCGTTGACGTGCGCGTTTCGCGCAGAGGTTTGACTGAACAAATGAAGGCGTCAATCGGAAGACTAACTGAAAAGTAAGTAAACAGATCATCCAGTTAGATATCACTGCTTTATGTCACGTCAAAATCAAACTTGAAATGGACTGAAAACATGATGACTGCGGGGTTTTTTAGTGCAATCAGTTTGGTGAAATTAAAAATACAATTTGTGTCTGTGACAGACGGTGTTTATGGAGCATGACTGATGATCCAAAATATCCTAGGTTGACAATTAAAAAGAAAAACCACAATACACAAATAAAATATATTGTTTAAATTATTATTGCCTTTAGTTATTATTTTGGAATGAATGTAGAAATGCTTAAAACACTAATTTGATGAGATTGACTTGGTTTTGATAAAGAGAACATTACATTGTTAATGTAAAATTACAAAATAAAATTGTATTTGGTTTCTTTTTTTTCTTTTTTTGATGTACTGTAAAGTAATGTTCATTTAACAAGGAAGATGTGTCAACTTTAAGAGTAATGCACATTAATTTACATTGATTCATAAAAAAAATGTGCCTCCTCATTACAGACCACCACTGCACGCCACTGATGTGTCGTGACCATGGTCGTGACAGATTGCTGTAGTGCCTCAGCTCAGGAGGCTTGTGAACTCATCATCTCTTTCTACCAGTTCATTTATAGCATCAAATAAACATGAGAATGAATTTTGTTTCAAATGCGGAAAAATGTCAATATACACAATTTTTCAAGTTTAACTCTACTGAGGTTAATCTTCTAACTCCTCACTGCTTTGTCAGACAAACTGGTGGATTCTGCGTTCTGATTGGTTACTTCGCTTGTCGATCAAACTCCTGGTGAAGGGTCAATTATGGTTATAAAATGTATTTTATTAACAATTAAATAAAAAAATCCCATAAAAAGGTAATTTTCTAGCAGCAGGGGTGTTTTTACAGTGTACTAATAAACCATACTATGTACAGAAAAGCAATTGAGCCCAGAATTTTGAACGCAACGTGTTAAATTTCACATTAAACATTTTCCTCCCATAGAAACTATGTACAGCAAAGCAGATGAGCCCAGAATATGAACAAAATGCGTCTTATTACACGTTAAGTTTTCATCCGTATAAAACCGTTATAAAGAAAATGCTTAACGTCACTTGTAGCCTACTAAGTGATATTAAAAGATCAAATTCTGCACACACCAATTTTTCTGTATAGCTTTATTAGTAGGCCTATAGTGTTTACTAAGTTTGGTCTTTAATGTCACTGTCCATTAAGCGTTTTCTTTATGGGAGGAAAACGCTTATGTGTAATTAAATGTTGTGTTCATATTCTGGGCTCATCTGCTTTTCTGTACATAGTATGCTTTATTAGTTTGGTGTTTACCAAGTTTTGTTTGTTAATAACACTGTCTTAATAAATTAAGCCACATTAAGCTTTTTCATGCTAAATGTGTTAGAATGTCCCTAATTTTCTGCCTTCACAATGGTACACAATGGTGAAAGTTAAACTCAATGAAAATAAATGACCAAAATGTGGCTTTGACATTTGTATTGATTTTATTACAGATTCATCATTTCTGATCCGCTTGAATAAATGCTCACGCCATGAATAATGTACGAAAACATGTTTAGAAATGTTATTTGTGATGGCTCGTTGCGATCACTCTCCGTGTTCATAAAGCAACACACCTTTGATTCATTGTTCAGCTTCTCTCAGTAAAAAATCATGTATTTGTTCCATTTAAGTCCAGTAAAACTTAATAGTGACTCCACAATATAATTCATTTCAGAGCTGCAATACAGAGGTTCATGCTGTTATGTTATCCCTTAATGCTTTAACATGAAGAAATCAGGGCGATATAATGATATGCTGGCTGAGATCAATCTATATCGTTTTTATTATTTTATCTGGCAGATATATCGGTGTCACTTAGTTATTAAAAACTGAAATAGAGAAATCACTTTGGTCCTGTGTGTGGTCCAATAGAAGACGGCAGTATGATTTCTATGGCCACATGACTGAGCGATCGAATGAACACAAGAGCTTCAATATTAGTCCATTTATTCTAAGCAAGTGAAAGCAGCTCTTTAACAAATTAATGTAAATACAGTCGTTTTTTCATCTGGTGATTTGGATTTATCATTGTACGCTCCTGAACGTGACCTAAAATATGGCGACAATGACCCAGAATGCAACGTGCAGTGACGTAGTGTTAGTTCCTGGAATGTCACATGGTATGCCTGTTCTTCACTGAGTCATTTGTGAACTAAATGTGCACAGAGCGCCCTCCGGCTGCAAGTATGAATTGAAAACACAGTATCCAGTGCTCATAGTGATGACAATAAATATTGAATAAATATTACTCCTTTGTATAATAAATTGACATAAACATATGAGAATCCATCAATATTTCTCCAAATGTGCATGCTTTTAAGCTAAACCCTGATGAATGTTGTTTTGTCAAAGGTAATGACGTTTTTCATATTCATAACTCCTGACACATATTAACAAATTACGGTCACTATAAGATTTTATGAGTAAAACAGAGGTCAAAATGTGAAGCTTGAGTCTTAGATCTTTTTAATGATGTATAGTTTGTCAACTGCACATTAACATTTAGGCTATATAATATAAAAAATATAATAGCTTATATGAAATGCCATAGAGGTAACATGAATGTTCAGATGCTTTGCATTACAGAAATACATTATATTTTAAAGTATATTACATTTGAAAACCATTATTTTAAATTGTAATAATATTTCACAGTATTGCTGTTTTTTATGTATGTTTGATATACAGCATGATGAGCTTGAGACTTCTTTTAAAAACATTATAATAGTAATGCGCCCAATCTTTTGACTGGTACTGTAATTTAAACTATAATAGGCCTATACAAAATTTTCCTCACATGATGTGCAATAATACGAGCATGCATAAGATCACAAAGATCATGTTTTTTTTTTTTTTTTTTTTTTTTTTTTGTCAAGAGTGGACATTATATTAACGTTAATGCGATATGATCCTGTTATCAGCATGGTCACAGAGGGTTTTTTCACATAGCCCACCTGACTGAAAGGGCTCATTATGCAGGTCATTATGTGGGTTTTTGTCTTCTCATGTGTGAATCACAGCATTTGTATTTATTTTGTGGGCTTATTTCATTGACTTAAGTTTTTTTTTTTTTTTTTTTTTTTTAATAATTACGCATAAACATTATTCCTTCAAAAATACAAACATGTACATACATGTTCCTCACATATTATGGTAACCTAGTTCATGCTGAATACAGTGTAATGACACCTTTTCCATTAATATGTTTATGAACAACTGAAAAATGCACAAATGTCAGGGCATGTCAACTTCTCCAGGGCCCCAAAAATCCTCAGACCCCAGAGGGTTAATGGATGGGATGATGAGTTCTCTGTAGTCTTTGGGGCAGCCGGTGGGTCCATCTCTGCTCCATGTCTCCTGTAGGATGAGGATGTCTGAATTTTTTAATTTTGAGTTGAAATCTGTGTTTCTGCTTTTGAGGCCAAAGGTAGATGATCTCAGGCCTTGAATATTCCAACATAATATTAAGGCAAGGCAAGGCAAGGCAATTTTATTTGTATAGCACATTTCATACACAATGGTAATTCAAAGTGCTTTACATAAAGAAGAATAATAAAGATAAAACATAAGGAATAACAGTAAAACAGATAATTTTGCTATCTGGATGGAAGAGCTAGGAAGTCTTAGGGAGTTTTGTGTTGTTGTTGTTGTCCGTCAGAGTGGATCTAAACCTCACACGACAGGGCCGCTCTCTAGCGACCTGTTAAGGCACTTCAAACTGATAAACAAAGTTTCAATCTCCTCTTTTGCCAAGACACCTCAAACTGCGCCACACAGCCCTAATCCCCCTTCCGGAGATATCTTATCTATGCAACACAGTTCAAATTTCCCCTTTGGAAATTTCCCCTTTGGAAAGTGTCCTGACTGTAATCCAGAGATATCTTAATCATCCATCACAGCTCAAATTTCCCCATGGTTTGTCCAAATTTACCAAATTTTAACCTAATCACAAATGCTTTCTTCCTAATTCTCCCAACTTTTTCAAACAGACAGCAATATTTAAAATGCGTTAAAAATATATAAAAGAAATAACAAGATAAAATACATTAAAATGAAATAAAAACAGGAAAAGTTATTAAAAGAATAAAGAGATAATACATATAAAATAAAGTGCAATCAGTTCGGACATAGCACAGTGCTCAATCTGCAAATGCATAGGTAAAAAGATGTGTTTTGAGTCTTGATTTGAATGTGGCTACTGTTGGAGCACACCTGATCTCTTCTGGAAGCTGGTTCCAGCTGCGACTGGCGTAACAGCTAAAAGCAGACTCTCCCTGCTTTGAGTGAACCCTGGGTATTTCTAAGTGACATGATCCTGATGATCTGAGTGATCTGTTAGGTTTATATTCTGTGAGCATATCCGTAATGTATTGGGGTCCTAGGCCATTGAGTGATTTATAAACAAGTAACAGTACTTTAAAATCAATTCTAAATGCAACTGGAAGCCAGTGCAAGGACCTGAGGACTGGTGTGATGTGTTCATATTTTCTGGTTCTGCTCAGAATCCTGGCAGCAGCGTTTTGTACGAGCTGCAGCTGTCTTATGGTCTTTTTGGGAAGGCCAGTGAGGAGTCCATTACAATAATCCACCCTGCTGGTGATGAAAGCATGAACAAGTTTCTCTAAGTCTTGACTGGAGACAAAGCATCTAATTCTTGCAATATTTTTGAGATGATAATATGCTGATTTAGTTATTGTCTTTACATGGCTACTGAAACTCATATCTGACTCCAAAATCACACCAAGATTCCTGACTTGATTTTTAGTTGCTTGACCCCTAGCATGAAGATATGTGTTCACTTTGAGAACTTCATCTTTGTTTCCAAACGCAATGACTTCAGTTTTGTCTTTTTTTTTTAACTGAAGGAAGTTTTGGCACATCCAATTTTTAATTTCATTAATGCATTGGCACAGGGAGTCAATGGGGCTGTAGTCATTAGGTGATAGGGCAAGGTAAATCTGGGTGTCATCTGCATAGCTGTGATATGCAATTTGGTTCTTACTCATTATTTGGCTCAGTGGTAGCATATATAGGTTGAACAGGAGGGGTGCAAGTATTGAACCTTGAGGGACTCCGCATGTCATGGATGTCCACTCAGACTTATGGTCACCGATACTCACATAATAACCTCTCCCTTCTAAGTATGACCTGAACCATTTAAGAACCATCCCAGAAAGCCCAACCCAGTTTTCCAGCCTGTCAAGAAGAATGTTGTGATCGACAGTGTCAAACGCAGCACTGAGGTCGAGTAGAACCAGCACTGATAATTTACCTGCATCTGTGTTTAGGCGAATATCATTTATTATCTTTATGAGTGCTGTCTCTGTGCTGTGATGCGGTCGGAAACCAGATTGAAAGTTGTCAAAGTACCCATTCAAACTTAAGAATTTGTTCAGCTGATTGAAAACAACTTTTTCAATGATCTTGCCTATGAAAGGAAGATTTGAGATTGGCCTGTAGTTGCTCAATATGGTGTTATCCAGATTGCTTTTTTTCAGGAGGGGCTTAACAACTGCAGTTTTCAGGGATTTTGGAAAAGTCCCAGAGAGAAGAGAGGCATTTACCACTTCTAGGAGATCTGCTTTTAAACAGTTAAACACGCTTTTGAAAAAAGATGTGGGAAGGGTGTCAAGGGCACAGGTTGATGTTTTAAGGTGCTGTACTATTTCTTCCAAAATTTTACCATCAATTGCTTCAAAAACAGACATAATGGCTACTTTCTGAGGTTGTGATCTGATCTGTTTTTCCCCAGTGCAGCTCAAGGATGTGCTGATCGCCTTTCTGATATTATTAATTTTCTCAGAGAAGAAGGAAGCAAACTCACAGCATTTGCTGTCTGAGAGCATTTCACTGGGAATCTGACTTGGGGGGTTTGTTAGTCTCTCTACAGTAGCAAAAAGAGTGCGGGTGTTGTTTAAGTTTCTGTTTATAATATTTGAGAAGAAGGTCTGTCTAGCTTTCCCTAGTTCCACATTGAAAGCATGAAGGTTATCTTTATAGATGTTATAGTGGATTTCAAGTTTTGTCTTTCGCCACATCCGCTCAGCTTTTCTGCATTCTCTTTTCATATTTTGCACTGTTGTTGAGTTTCTCCACGGTGCTTTTTGCCTGCCACTCTTCTTCCTGACTTTCACAGGAGCAATGTTATCAATAACATTCTGTACTTTTGAGTTAAAAGAATCAAGGAGAAAATCAACAGAGTCTGCAGATATGCTTGGTGTTAAAGATATAGCCTTCATAAACAGAGCACTAGTATTCTCATTTAAGCATCGCTTTTTGACCGAGATAGATCTAGCTTCAACAGTCGGAGAGATCAATAGATCAAAGAAAATACAGAAATTATCAGATAGTGCTACATTCTTAATGACAATGGATGAAATGTTTAGACCCTTACTAATAATTAAATCTAGTGTATGTCCACGATTGTGTGTGGGTCCATGTACATGCTGAGTCAGATCAAAAGTATGCAAAACTGTTAGAATTTCTTTTGCCATATTGGATTCTGCATTTTCTATGTGGATGTTAAAGTCCCCATTAATAGCAAAACAGTCAAACTCTGAGGAGATTGCTGATAACAGTTCTGTAAAATCCTCCACAAAGGCTGGAGAATATTTTGGAGGCCTGTAAATGACTATAAGTAGAATGCGAGGAGCACCTTTTAACACAATACCCAAGTATTCAAAAGACAAGTAATCACCAAATGACACTTGCTTGCACTGATAGACATCTTTAAATATAGCGGCTACACCTCCACCTCTCCTAAAAGCTCTGCAGACACTCATAAAAGTAAAGTTAGGAGGGGCTGTTTCATTCAGGATTGTTGAACTGCAACTGTCTTCAAGCCATGTTTCATTTAGAAGCATAAAATCTAGATTGTTTGTGGTTATTAAGTCATTGACTAGAAATGATTTATTTTTAAGTGAACGGATGTTTAAAAGTGCTAAATTAACAGTCTTACTTTCTGTTTCTACAGTAATCTTAGTTTGACGTGTAATAGGCAGCAGATTAAATGGATTTACCAAACGTTTTGAGAAGGCCTTTGGCTTTCTATTACGTAACAAAACAGAAATAGAGAAAGCAACAGGCACACTGGGTTCCCGCTTGTTCTGTAAACATTTGACAAAGTCAATGTTATCATAGCGGGGACCCGACACACATCACTGAGAGCTGTTATCAGTTATTTTTGGTTCACCTAGAACAGACGGAGGAGGTTGAGGGCCCTGGCGTTGTGGCAGGGGCCGAAGAACTCTCACAGGAGGAGGGGGAGGTCGGGCTGGGCCCACAGGCTTTGGTGGTTGTGGGGCTTGTCGCTTTTTCGTTGATATCTGGGGGCTCGCAGCAAAAGAATGGCAGAGTTTGGTTCCAGCATACACCAGTTCCTCCATTTTCTCTGAGAAGCACAGAAGAGGGGATGCTGGAGAGAGGGATAACGTGTCCGGTGAGAGAGGCTGTTGCTCTGGTGATACAGGAGGCTGTAATATGTTGTCCTGGCTTCCCTGGCTGTTTTCCAGAAAGTCGTCCTTGGGTGCTGAATCTTGGAGAAGTTCTAATACGTCACTCTCTATCGGTGAGCTCTGTGGGCAGGGCTCAGTTGGGATTCTGTCCGTGAGCAGTGGTTGTTGTGGCTGCGTGGTGTTATCATTGTCCTTGTGGGATGTGTCAGCCGCATGTCCATTCAGCTGCTGAAATGAAGTCCTGTGGTTAGTTGCACTCTGTCCAGGTGTGTTTGTGCCATTCAGATTGAGTGGATTTGCACACACTGCTGAAGGATGATGAAGGGAGAAGTAGATATTGTCCTTTAGCACTCTTGAGCCCAGTTTGTTTGGGTGCAGGCCATCATGTGTGAACAACTGTCTCTGACTCCAGAAAAGATTGAAGTTGTCAATGAAATTCAGTCCATTTAAGTTGCAGGTATTTTGCAGCCATGTGTTAAGACCAAGCAACCGTGTAAATCTATTTGTTCCTCTTGCTGGGAGTGGTCCACTGATGAACGACTGAACACATCACTGTTTACTTGTAAACTATGTACTATACCTCATATTTTTCTGAACTATTCTGTCACAGCATGTCCCATTTTACTGCTTCTGCTTTTTTTGTGTTTTTTAAGCTTTGTGTAAGTGTTTACTAAAATAAATGTAAGATTCTTGATCCACCAACAGGGTTTTTTTCTCTGATTACTTTGTCAGGAAGACTTTATTTACATATGAATAAGTTTCTTCATTAAGATTGATTTTAACTAGTTCACTAACATTACCAGCAGTGTTATGAGTTTAATCTCTGAGAATCTCTGTTTCTGTTTGTTCTGCAGGAGTGATTGGTGCTGAAACGGATGAAGTGAAGCCATTGCCAGTGCCAGTGTCAGTGATTGAGGGAGAATCTGTCATTCTAGAGATTAATCTTACTGAAATTCATACATATTGGATGATACTGTGGAGGTTTGATGGTGACCTCATATCTCAGATCACTGAAGGTAATATCACATATAAAGATGGTCCTGATGGGATATTCAAAGACAGACTGCAGCTGGACAGTAAAACTGCATTTCTCAACATCACAAATATGAGGAAGAAACACTCTGGACTTTATGAACTAGAGGCCATCAGTAAAGATGCCAGTGGGTCACCAAAAAAGGAATTCAGTGTTGATGTTAAAGGTGAGCATATCTTTTTTTGAGTAATAGTTTTTCAGGTTTGTTTTTGTTACAAATTAAACTAAATTAAACATATTCAGAGTGTAACCAGCAAATTAGTTTAACTGTGTTCAACTGTCTACTTAATTTTCGTTATGCAGTATCTCACTCATCATAATGTGAAACAAAAGATGTTTTTCCACCGTCAAGCCAAACTGTTCTCTTTTGCTTAACCAGTTCATTCCGTTCCTGTCCAGCCGGTATGTATATGGTTTCATTTTCCACAATGAGTCTGATAAGAGAGATCTTTGGAGTGTAATACTAATGCGTTAGTTGTTGCCTTATATCATCTGCAAGAGTTTGCAGATGATATAAGATGTAAATAGCGACCACTTTATGAAGAATGATCGGATATTCCTTTTAATTTCATTATTATTTTTGTTTATGTTGCTTAGATAGTGTGCTTAGCCAGCTACAGAGAAATTGGTTGTCATGCAACACATAAGTGACTAATCCTGAGTGGCAACGTCACTTCACGGATTCTACCAGCAAGGTTCGGCATGGTTAGACAACCGTGCTGAGAATTCGGGGGCAGAAAATGGTTTGTAATCATGCTGTGCTGTACCAGGCTCAAGTGGAAACATAACTGGAACCATTCCTTACCATTCTAAGAACCGCTTTGCCTGACTGTGGAAAAATGGCTAAACTGTGCCTTTTATACAATCAAATTAGAATGTAACTGTTGTATGTCATAATTGATTATTTAATTAATCTGCCTGATGTAATAACCACAAGCAGTGCTAACCAACTTTAAAACCTCAGATTGTTGTTTAACCAGTAACAGTGTTCAATATGTTTAATCTCTGTCTTTGAATCTGTTTCCTTTAGACTCTCCATCTGTTAATTTGGGTGGTAGAATTGAAATGAAGACTCAGTCAGTGAATAAAGGACAGCCTGTCACTCTTGAGACTGATATTCCTCATCTACATGATGAGCTGATAGTGTGGAGGTTTGGAGATGAAGGAAAACTCATTGCTAAACATTATGCAGAGGCCAAGAACTCAACAATATTTGATAATAGTGCTGATGGGAAATTCAGAAACAGATTGAACCTGAATAATCAGAATGGTTCTCTCACCATCACAAACACCAACACATCAGACTCTGGACACTATATAGTGATGATCAGCAGCAACAAACAGACGTTACACAAGAGATTCATTGTTACTGTCAGTGGTGAGTAACTCAATTGTTTTAAAGTGATGATCAGCTATGATATTAAAAGGCTCATATCATGATGAATCAAACCTTCCTTTACAACAAATTCATATGGTAACTTTCAAAGCACAAAACAAGCTAAAACAGCTTGTTCCTGTATTACATTACTAAAAATATTAGTGATAAATGCTGACTGTTGTCTGGTTTACAGTAACAATGTGAACATTTTTAATTGCTTTATTTTTTATATGTAATTATCAAATCATTAACACAAAGAACTACTTACCACAGGGTTCCTACGCAGTATGGAAAAGTATGGAATTTGATTTGAGTAATTTCCAGGTCTGGAAATGTATGGAAAAAAGAAAGCAATATAGGGGAATTAACAGTTAAAGACCCCAAGAAAAGACCAGATATGAAGACCCCCAGTCAAGAGTTTAAAATAAATAAATTGAAGAAAATTTTACTGAAGAATAGTTTGCAGTTTCATCAGCAGAAGTCAGCTTCAAGTCTCACAAGGAGTTTGTAGGCCGCTCTGCGTACATTCACATTTCCACAACAGTTATACTCTAACAAAGTCATTTAATGACAACAAAATCCTGGTTTAGGCATGGAGTGACCTCCAAGGTCACCAATTTGTCGTGAAAAAAAAAGTCATTCCATCATCCAGTGCGCGTTGCTCATCTTTCACCAATAGTAGCACAAATACACAGATAGAAAGGATGCGTAGTTTCTCCAAGGTTGAAGTTGGTTGAATTTTCTCAAAACACACTGATAAGTTGTACTTCTTTCTCAGTGAGAGGCACAGACAAGATTCATCATTATTCTCTAGTGTTTGAAGATGAAAAGGAAAATAAATGCTTTAACATATGAAGAAGTCATTCAAATAATTTAATATTTAGAATGATAAATGTTGATTAATAACTTTATTTGAAATAATTTAAAAGATATATATTGATTCCAGAATCCATCCCCTTCAGCGGAGTATAGAAAAATGTTTGCATTTCCAGACTATTGTCCCTATTTAGTTTTCTATAACAGAATTTAAAGAATTTAATGAAAATAAATTTTTCATAATGTTACATCCCCCTTTTGTTTAGGGGTGGCAGGAGAGTAACATATAGAAATAAAAATTAATAAAGATATATCCCTTCAGAAACAGGGCAAAAATGAGAGAGAGAGTTGGTTCTGTCGGCACTCCCAGAACTCACACAAACACAGAATAACTGGGGTAAAGCCAAAATAACAAACAAAAGGAGTAGGCTAACTGGAGTAAGGGAGTCTAAATAACCTATCAAACAAAAACATCAAATAAACAACAAATCTCTTACCTGACTACCTTACTAACCAAAAACAGGGGAAAACGGGGGTTAGTAAAAACAAAAGGGCACCCACCTCCCTACTGCGTCTGCAACAATGATAATGGAGCAATTACACACTGCCACAGCAGCAGATACAACAGGTTTCTCTTAAAGAAGCTTTCACAACAGTAGATACAACAAAAGTTCTGGGAGGGAAGACAGGCCACACTCTCTGGGGAACAGCCTGCTTCCTCGGTGTAAATGCAAGCTCCTCTCCATACTCTAACGAGGAACAGGTGGCATCAATTGGGTTCCTGCAAGAGAACAGGGAGGAACAGAGGAGACAGGGGGAAAAAACTACACTTCCCAGCAGGCAGTTGGCATAAAGAA
Organism: Megalobrama amblycephala; assembly: GCF_018812025.1. Classification (NCBI taxonomy): domain Eukaryota; kingdom Metazoa; phylum Chordata; class Actinopteri; order Cypriniformes; family Xenocyprididae; genus Megalobrama; species Megalobrama amblycephala. The sequence continues at coordinate 3,034,707 of NC_063045.1, read as the reverse complement.
GACACAGTCACATACACATTCATAAAAATTAAACAACAATGAATGTCATATGTCCTGGGACGTAACAATAAAATAAGTGTTTTTTCATGGCAGCTGTTTAGTGATTCTTTAGTGATTGTCAAACGCGACTAAATTTATTCAAGGTGCACTTTTGCAATTTTGTTCTTCTCACTATAATCTTAGCACTGTATTACAGAGCCTCTAAAAGTACCTTTGCAAAAATAAAAAATATACAGACTTTTGTGTGCGCACTGAGCCACCTAATGTGGCTTATAAAATAATCCATAAGACAAAAAATAGCTGAATTTATTAAAATTACCCCATTCAAAAGTTTGTAAAAAGTTTGATTCTTAATACTGTGTGGTTATCTGGATGATCCACGACTGTGTTTGTGTTTTGTGATGGTTGTTCATGAGTCTCTTGTTTGTCCTGAGCAGTTAAACTGAGCTCTGTTCTTCAGAAAAATCCTTCATGTCCTGCAGATTCAAGGATTTATTGCATATTTGCACCCTTTCCAGCAGTGACTGATTTTGAGATTCATCTTTTCACACTGAAGACAATTGAGGGACTCAAACACAGCTATTAAAAAAGGTTCAAACATTCACTGATGCTCCAGAAGGAAACACAACGCATTAAAGGTGCCCTAGATTATGTTTTTAAATGATGTAATATAAGTCTAAGGTGTCCCCTGAATGTGTCTGTGAAGTTTCAGCTCAAAATACCCCATAGATTTTTTTTTATTAATTTTTTTAACTGCCTATTTTGGGGCATCATTATAAACGCGCCGCTTTTATGCTGCGGCCCCTTTAAATCCCGTGCTCTCCGCCCACAGAGCTCGCGCTTGCCTTAAACAGTGCCTTAACAAAATTTACACAGCTAATATAACCCTCAAAATGGATCTTTACAAAGTGTTCGTCATGCATGCGGCATGCATGCGTCGGATTATGTGAGTATTGTATACTGTTATATTGTTTACTTCTGATTTTGAATGAGTTTGATAGTGTTCCGTGGCTAACGGCTAATGCTACACTGTTGGAGAAATTTATAAAGAATGAAGTTGTGTTTATGCATTATACAGACTGCAAGTGTTTAAAAAATGAAAATAGCGACGGCTCTCTTGTCTCCGTGAATACAGTAATAACCGATGGTAACTTTAACCACATTTAACAGTACATTAGCAACATGCTAACGAAACATTTACTAAGACAGTTTACAAATATCACTAAAAATATCATGTTATCATGGATCATGTCAGTTATTATTGCTCCATCTGCCATTTTTGCTATTGTCCTTGCTTGCTTACCTAGTCTGATGATTTGGTTGTGCACATCCAGACGTTAATACTGGCTGCCCTTGTCTAATGCCTTTTATAATGTTGGAAACGTGGGCTGGCATATGCAAATATTTTGATTGCTTACCTAGTCTGATGATTCAGCTGTGCACAGATCCAGACGTTAATACTGGCTGCCCTTGTCTAATGCCTTTCATAATGTTGGGAACATGGGCTGGCATATGCAAATATTTGGGGCGTACACCCTGACTGTTACGTAACAGTCGGTGTTATGTTGAGATTCGCCTGTTCTTCGGAGGTCTTTTAAACAAATGAGATTTATATAAGAAGGAGGAAACAATGGAGTTTGAGACTCACTGTATGTCATTTCCATGTACTGAACTCTTGTTATTCAACTATGCCAAGATAAATTCAATTTTTCATTCGAGGGCACCTTTAATTCTCCTGCTCCACACCCACGGAGCTCGCACTTACCTTGAACAGTGCATAAACAAAGTTCACACAGCTAATATAACCCTCAAAATGGATCTTTACAGAGTGTTCGGCATGCATGCGTCGGATTATGTGAGTATTGTATACTGTTATATTGTTTACATTTGATTCTGAATGAATTTGAGGCTGTGCTCCGTGGCTAACGGCTAATGCTACACTGTTGGAGAGATTTATAAAGAATGAAGTTGTGTTTATGAATTATACAGACTGCAAGTGTTTAAAAATGAAAATAGCGACGGCTCTTGTCCTTGTAAGAAACGATGGTAACTTTAACCACATTTAACAGTACATTAGCAACATGCTAACGAAACATTTAGAAAGACAATTCACAAATATCACTAAAAATATCATGATATCATGGATCATGTCAGTTATTATTGCTCCATCTGCCATTTTTCTCTATAGTCCTTGCTTGCTTACCTAGTCTGATGATTCAGCTGTGCACATCCAGACGTTACTGGCTGCCCTTGTCTAATGCCTTTCATAATCAGAGGTGTAAAAAGTACACAAAAATGTTACTCAAGTGAAAGTACAAGTACTGAGTGAAAATTTTACTCAATTAAAAGTAAAAGTATCTGGCCAGAATAATACTTGAGTAAAAGTAAAAAAGTACTACATTAAAATTGTACTTGAGTATTAAAAAAGTAAAAGTAACAGCAAAAATGAAAACTCGAGATTCTTGTTCAAGCTTTTAATCTCTAAAAACATGAAGTGAATGAACCACATACAAGGTTTTATCCTGCTTTAAAACTGTTTGTTTAATTGTATTTAATTATCAAATTATAAGACTACTACCTAATGCCAGTATGCAACATGCTACTCAAAGTTGCAAAACCTTGGATTTAACTTAAGCAGAAGCTGATTTTCAAAATTGTGAGTGTCAAGCCTAGCTCTTTTGGGGCTAAAAATCAATCCTGCAGTGCCTGAAACACTGGTGTCTGAAACACAGGCCAGATATCCATCCGACTCTTTGCTGGCTTCATAGTTTCAAAGAAGCGAAAAAATCTTCATCATCAGATGAACTGTTGGCCACTGGTGCTCTTGTTGGCCATGGATACTCTTGATCCTGTGGCTGATTTTGGACTGTGTTTGCAGCTGTATCACGTTCTTCCTCCATTTTCTTCCACTGATTGACTGTTATAATTTCTCTAATTTCCAGGTCAACAAAGAGTATAGAACCCAGGAGGCGACACTCTGATACTTTTTAGGCAACAGTCACTAGGTGGCGCTCCGGTAGCGTGGCCGCCATTATGGGGTGAAAATACTAACTGGACCATAGAATCCTTCACATCTTATGAACCCAAAATCGGGGAATTTCACTGCCAAATCAGAAGCGCCAAAGAAAATTTTTTCAAATGAAATCATCAGTAAATTGTATGGCTCCTACAGTAAATGTTGTATTGTCTTATACGTTTTATTTTACCAGTTGTGGAATCCAACCATTCATCCATCTGAGGTAACGTAGTTAGCCTACTTTATTGAGTATTTCCATTTTATGAAACTTTACACATTTATTAACAGTAAATTAAAAATGTATACATTTAAGATCATCATACTTCTAGCGAACAGTATATTTCAGAGCTTGTGGATTTTTTAATTGAAATAGGCTATATTAGATGTTTTAATGGATCACGCCACAAACATAATGATCTTATAATACATGATGCATTGCTGTGTCCGTTATCGCATAATTCACACTTTTCTAGAGAGCAAAGGTTTTGTGAAAAAAGTTGAAGACTTAAACACAAAGTCTGTAAAATAAACTGTAAAAAGGATTTGATGATCTCTAGTGATAGTATTTCATTCTGTGTTTTCATCATTCAGGTTGGATTTCAGCTTTAATGTATGTTTTTTTTTTTTTTTTACAAAGCAGCTGATATCGCCATAGAAACTAGTGGCCTGCCAAGTCGCTTTCACACCAAAATGGCGGAAACGCTGGGCGCTGGTGTTGCAATGTAACCTTCAATTGAGTGTCGCTTCTTGTTAGTGTATATTCTTTAAGGGTCAAGGTGCTGTGCATTGTGGTAATTGATGCGACATGACGTCACTTCCAAAGGACCAATGAACATGTCTGACCAATTTCATGGAATGTGAAAACGAATCTCATTGAATAAATAACATCTAAATTAAACTGGGCATCAGCACGATGGTAATAGCAAGGGAAAATAGAATGATCTCCAAAAAATAAGTACTTTTTGGCTGTAAATAAAATTGTAAAAAGTACTTTTTTTTCTTTAAAAATTTAATCAAGTAAAAGTAAAAGTATTGATTTTTAATTGTACTCAAGTAAAGTAAAAATCCCCCAAAATAATACTTAAGTACAGTAATCAAGTAAAATTACTTGACACCTCTGTTCATAATGTTGGGAACATGGGCTGGCATATGCAAATATTGGGGGCGTACATATTAATGATCCCGACTGTTACGTAACAGTCGGTGTTATGTTGAGATTCGCCTGTTCTTCTGAGGTCTTTTAAACAAATGAGATTTATATAAGAAGGAGGAAACAATGGAGTTTGAGACTCACTGTATGTCATTTCCATGTACTGAACTCTTGTTATTTGACTATGCCAAGATAAATTCAATTTTTCATTTGAGGGCACCTTTAAACTCACTGACTTTGCTCTCAGAGGGTATAACAACTTCCCCTCCAAAAATGGTTTACTTTTTGTAATTGTTACACTTATGGTGTTCCTTGGTCAAAAATGACCGGCCTCCAAAAATTTGCTTATAATTTTCTCTTTATGCTATATTATTACCAAATATGGGATTCAAACTTGTTTTCTTTCAGCACAGGTTGATCGTAGGCCTCATTGATCTGTTGATCTTTGAGTGAAAGTCAAAGTAAATCAATTTGTTAATGTAATGCAGCAATGTGTGCATTAATATTTTAACTTTGACAGCCCTAATAACATATATGTTGTAAAGAAACAGATCTAGTTAACAACAAAGTTTTTGTTTATTTATTATATCTTGTTATCATTGAAACAGTTGAGACTCATGAAGAAGAAATCACTTACGTTGAGGCAATTTTCTACAAAAGAAAAGCACAGAAATCGGTAAGATCATTTATTACTAATTCATGTTGTGTGTTTTAGTTCAGCAGTGAGTGTGCTTGTGTGTGACAGATCATCATACAGACAAAAACCAAAACAGCACCATATTAGATATGTATATCAGCCATAAGATCAGCATTCAATGCGAGAAACATATGCCATAATACTACTCATTCTGCCATGTAACTAAAGAGTAATGGCTCGTTTCCACCGAGTGGTTCGGTTCAGTACGGTATGATTCGGGATGGCAAACCCTGATCCGGCTTGCATTTCCACTGCCAACAGTACACTTACTTGATAGGTGTAGTGTATGCCGGAAACTTCACAACTTCTGACAATGGAAACAGCAATAATTGCGTACCATACTGAACCGTACTGAACCGTACCGCTTGGAAATAAGCCATAACAGAGTGCTCAAAATGAGCCACTGATGAAGTACTTCCTGTGTCAGTTGATGACATCACAGTCCAAATCATCAGAGTTTCACATACTGTACGTGCTTTTGTGATCCTTATAAAGCTTTTGAGAAATCAGCACAGGGTAGTGAATAACGTCCCGGGTCACTAAAGACCCAAGGTATGCGTTTAAGGGTTAAAAAAAAAGTCTCTAACCAACAAGGCAATGGAAGTTTCTAGGCTGGTTTAATATCTGCATATCGTAATGTTGTCAAGGACAAACATGCATTTATTATTATATTGTGTTTTTGACAGAATGATAAAGAGGAGGATCGTGTGGTGTATGCGCCTATCGCCAACAGAAGATGATCACAGTACCAGACCAGCGGTGCGATCGCTTTCACAGGAACCTCTGTAGTTTCCTCCGAACTCTTTAGTTTTGAGTTTTGGGATTGTTGAAGCGTGATAGTCAGTGATGGATTAATTAAATTCGTAATACAAGGACTTTTAACAAATGATCTAAATTTTGTGGCCTACTGGAATTTTGACTTTTTAAAGGCTCATTTTCCCACAAAACAACAACAAACAAGAAACATTTTGTGTCCTCATTTCAAAAATATATATAGACATATGTGCCTGCTAAATAAACGTCTGCTATGGTCAGCTTCCGTTTGAGGCTTCTGACAGTTTGAGCTAGCTTGATTTACATCTGCACAGAAAAGTGGTTGATTTGTTGGTGGATAAACAGGTTCAGCATGAGCATCTACTGCTGGGTGTTTGTGGTTGATGTTTGACAGACGCACTGCTGACGAGTCATTACTGTGGTTGAAGGGCTTTTTTTCCATTCCTGCTCATATGAAGACTCACAGTCTGAACTTTAGCTTAAAAAAAAAACAGACTTTACTGTGAAATGCTGAATCTAACAGGTAAACGACTCTCTCAGTGTGTGATAAAATACAATATCGTGTAGTAAATTCATGTCAAATTTATTGTTTATCGCTTTTCACAATACACATTGTTTCAATGCAGCTTTACAGAAAATCATGATGTTAATGTTTATAATATCTTCATGCTTAGTCACATTTATCATATTAGAGCTTGGGCGATATAGTTTAATGATAGATAGTATATTTTGTAATGTTACAAGCAATCAAGCAGTTGAGATTTGCTGTTTTTGCTCTATGTGAGTATACTGTATGTATGCAAATAAAGTTGGACATTCTTATAAATCCAACTTTATATAAGAAGCTTAATAGTTACATTTTGCAAAAATCAAGCAGGTAATCTTCGATATACAAAAGTTATCAAGCTGTTCTTGATGTCATACCCTTTAAAGATCATGTTTTTGTCGATGTTTAACTATCATTTGTGTTGTAGAATGCATTTGTATTATTTAATGTTGTAATATTTTTGGTATTTATGTATGCAAATGACTGATTGTTGTTAATAATTTCTTTAGTTTCAGTCTAGCAAACACTTCTAACAAATGTATATTTCTACGTTACAATAAGGTGTAAGAAATGTGCTTATATTCAGAAAAAAAAAGTGTTCAGAAAAACAATTCAATCAAAATTCAATAAAAAATTAACATTTTCAACAAATTGAATACTTTTTCTCATTTGCAGTTGGTCAACAGACTATGACCCTTAAACTTCATCAAATAAAACAACATCCCACTATTAACTAGAGCGCCATCTAGAGTCCAAAATAAGACTTTTGAACGATAACAGCTTTACCTGTAAGATACACACTGTAAATACACTCACCGGACACTTTATCAGGTACACCTTGCTAGTCCTGGGCTGGAGCCTCTTTTGCCTTCAGAACTAACCTTAATTCTTCATTGCAGAGATTCAACAAGGTGCTGGAAACATTCATCAGAGATTTTGATCTATATTGACATAAGAGCATCACACAGTTGCTGCAGATTCAATGGCTGAACATCCATGATGCGAATCTCCCATTACATCACATCCGAAAAGTGCTCTATTTGGACTGAGATCTGCCTGTGGAGGCCATTTGAGTTTAGGGTATCATTATCATGTTGAAGAAACCAGTTTGAGATTATTTGAGCATTTAAATGAGGCTCAATTGACCCTTCGCAAAGACTCCGACCCCCCTTAGTTACTGTTGCTTTGTCCGACAAGCCATGGCGCTGTCACGCTACACATGCAGTGAAAAATACATCGCGGAGCAAAGAGGACACTGACAACACGTCGACAGACAAGACAGACAGGTTACTTGTGATATTCAAATTTTGTAATTTTTAAAGAAATTCAAACAATAAAAACCATTTTGTGGCTCTTAGATGTGTCGTGACAGATCGCTGTTGCGCCTCAGCTCAAGCGGCTCGTGAACCGATCATCTTTTCCTACTAGTTCAATTTATAGCATCAAATAAACATGAATGAACATCAGAAGGAATGTTGTTTCAAAACGCGGAAAGACGTATCAGTACACACCATTTTTCAAGTTCAAGTCCACCGAGGTTAATCTTCTAACTCCTGACTGCTTTGTCGGACAAAATTGGCGGACTCTGCATTATGATTGGTTAGATCGCTTGTCAATCAAACTCCTTGGCGAAGGGTCAATTGGTACAATGGGACTAAACGGGTTTCAAAGTGCAAGGTTTTGAAAACGGTCTCTGTGTAAACGACAAAAACACAAAACTGTGAAAACGTGTAAACGTACCCTAAAGTCCTGTACACACCAGGACGACTATCGCGCGCGATTACCGCCGACGTTTAACACCTTGTGACTAAACAAAGGGCACCAATGTGAGTGTGCACACCGTAAAAATGTCATTTTTTAAAAAACGCCTCGGGTTCGTTTTTCTGGTTTGATGCGCCGCGTTAAAAACTGGCCGACCAATGAGATTGGCGCTTCTGTTCACGTGCCTGGAGCTGCTGAAGTTACAGTAAAACACGACTTGGTGGCGCTCAAGCACAAAACGGTCTTGCCGAGCACACATTGACGACGAAGAGAAAGTAAGTAGATGAGGAAGACCCCTTCAAACCATCCCTGCGTCTCAAACAGCTCCCTAGCTTCCTAGGTCGTGTATCAGTACCCTGCAAATGAATGTGGTCGACTCCCTGATCAGTGCCCTGAGTAGTGAACTAGGGAGCTGATTGAGACGCACGCTATGGGTGCTCTGCCAGTTCCTTGGCCACACCAATAGATGTGTATTATTTATGTATATTTTACTGTTTGTTTGTTTGTTTTTTTTCTTTTACATTCAAGAAATATAGTTGAGAATGTCTATTTCATAAATATGTTTATTTGCACTACCATTCACTTGCACTACTGTCATTATGACTTATTTGCATTACCGTTTCTGACTACCATCTCTCATATGTCATATATATATATATATATATATATATATATATATATATATAAATATATGTGTGTGTGTGTGTGTGTGCCATTTTATATCTGCATTTTTATCTTCTTTAACTTTTTATTAATATCATAAATATGTTTATTTGCACTACCGTTAAGCACAAGTGCCACATACTGGCAGGGAGTGAATTTGCACGTCCACTCTGCGCATCGCCAGTGAAAATCGCTTGGGTATGAACACAAAAAACGTATCGAAAAACGCTGGCGATAAATGTGTGCGATATTCATCCCGGTGTATACAGTCCTTAAGGCTGCGGCTGTAGTTCTTGTGTTTCTCTTTCCTTCACTGATTCTGCTTGTTAACAGCAGATGTTCATAAAACTATCTGTGGGTTTCATGTGACGTCACTGTGCTTTATCATCCACCATTTTTGTGCCCGGTCACGGCTGCGCGACCTGTTTCAGTCTGTGGTCACAGCAGCTACAACTTGCAGAGAAAGGTCAATGAAGCTGAAGAGATGAACATCCGTAAACTGAAGCGCTTTGCTAAAAGCAAATTATGTCAATGGAAAACATCCTTGTAACGCAGTTCGTAAATACGGGAAGAAGGAGGCGAGAACCGGTGAACATTCAACAAAACTTTAATACCAAAATAAACATTTATGCTCCCGGAGCTCCTCCGTGAGAGACTCAAGGCCGGTGCGCCTCGCAGGTGATGCTCGTTATCACTTGTGTCACCGGCCTCGCGCCGTTCCCTCACGGCTCTCGCCCGCCCTGCTCGTCACATACCCCATCGCCCCTTGCAGGTCGGGGGTTACTCCCGCGACTGTGCTTATTCCCCCCCGGGGCCTGTCTCGGTGGCCGCAGCACCTGGGGGTAAGGACAGACGAGACGAGAGAAAGGAGACGGAAGCAAGGGGAGCGACAGGACGAGAGAGGGGAGAGAGGAAAAAGAGAGAAAAAAAAAATTCTGGGTCCGGCTCCCCGACACACTGCCGCTCGGTCCTCAGGACCTGCCGAGAGGCTCTTCCTCGTGGTGCCATGCGATGGCACTGGACGCTCAGTGGACGGCCCGATCCTCGACCGCCTCCTGGCGGCCGGCGATGGCTCCTCCGGTTGAGGGCAGCCGGCAGCGAGTCCGCCGTCCCCTGCTCCTCCCCTTCATGGTGGACAGTAGCAGGCTCCGGCCCACGGCGGACGACGGCACTCCTCCGCTCCCTCCAGGACAGCAGCCATCCCACCTCGTCCCAGGAGCACGGCATCCGGGTCTCCGTCCCACCTTTCACCAGGCTCCAGTACCACCACCTCGGGCAGGCCTCTTGCGGTCTTCACTCGAACTCGGGCGGCCTCTCGCGGTCTGCTGCCCGAACTCCGCAGCACCGCGATCCCCCTCAGCAGCGAGGGCTCTCCGACAGCTATGTCCCTCCTTTCCTCCCGGGTTTCGGCACCAATGTAACGCAGTTCGTAAATACGGGAAGAAGGAGGCGGGAACCGGCGAACATTCAACAAAACTTTAATACCAAAATAAACACAAACATAATAAAACATAAAATAAAGTCCAGGCCTGGTCCTCTCTCTTTCTTCACGGTCGTCGCTCCTCCTTTTATGCTCCCGGAGCTCCTCCGTGAGAGAATCAAGGCCGGTGCGCCTCACAGGTGGAGCTCATTATCACTTGCGTCACCGGCCTCGCGCCGTTCCCTCACGGCTCTCGCCCGCCCTGCTCGTCACAATCCTATATAGGGTAATTCAGATATATCTATACAAGATAAACATAATATTACAACTTAAATTTGCGCATAGAGAAACTCTGAGTTATGCAAACTCAGTCTGAGAGGAGAAACAATTGAGACATTTGATAAGAAATGAACAACAAACGAGCTGAAGACAGTTACAGGAGAGACAAACCCTCACAGGATCTCATGACAAGGACAAAATCTTTCTTTAAGATATTTTAACTTGTTATGGGTCAGTTTATTTCTGTTGACTTACAGGAAGTTAAGGCCTACTGGAGCTCAAAGTGTCAATGTTCAGAGGATGAATTAATAAGCCAAAAAGAGCTAAGATGGTCACACCCATTAACACTGAATAAACAGGCAGTTATTTTAACTGATGGTAGTTTCACTTCACTTTACTACAGAGCAGCTTCACATCAGCTCATCTGTCATTTATTACTGAAGCAGTTTTAAAGTGTTTGTCTTTTCATATTTGTGGACTGAAACCACTGAAGATGTTTCACCCTGTTTGGCTCTGTTTGTGTTTGTGGCGTCTGGTTGGTGAGTTACAAATATGTTTTTATGGCTTTAGTTGTTTCTGTTCTGGTATCATGTGATAAATGACTGGTTAATTTAGTCAGAGAGGATCAACATTCACTGTTACAGGCGTCAGGCCAGTACTGATAGAGGCGCATTCAAATTATAAGAGTGGGCAAATGAAAACTGACAGAAAAATCCAAACTTAACAGTTGACAGAGTTATTTATACACACTGTTTATATGAGAAAATCCCACATTTAATTCTGGAAACAATTGCTATACAGAGCACAACAACATTTATGAAATCCTCTACAGACACAGAAAATCACCACAGCGGGTACATGTATATCCATATCCAATGAAAAAAAACCAGTAAAATTTACTGTCTGTAGAGTTGGAGGCATCGGCATTTCACTGAATACGGTTTCCTCAAAAGAGTAATACTTTAAGTTCTCACTCATCGTGTGTTGTCTTTTGTTCGGTCTGATTTTGGTTGGGATCAGATTGCTGCTAATTCTCCAAAGCTCACTGAACTCTTCCTCTGATAAATGTTTTGAATGCAATCAGCTGCACAATTTATAAACTTAATGGCTGCAAGTAAATCAGTGTTTTCTGCTTGAAGTATTTTGTTTACCAGGTCAAGAAGTTTTGGTACCCGGGATGACGTGACCATTTGGCAGCGATGCATGCATACCCTTTAGCTCTGATTACTTTGTCACAAATGATATATTTTAAAAAAATTGCTTTTACTGTATTGCATTTATCTTAACTGGTCAAAAATAGCACATCTATGACACAAATTGACACATTGGTGTGTTAAATATTTTAGCACATTGCCTGTGTTAAGAAGAATAACACATTGTAACACATTTCACGCACAGTTTTAATCACAAACTACATGTAGAAATTGTGTGTGTAAGAAATGTTTAGGCCCAGTCTGTCCTGTAAGAGTTTTTGTACGCCTTTATGTTTTCCCGACATAACTGCTGCTCCGTCACACACCTGGCTAATGAATTCTGCCAGTGTTGAGGCCGGCCTTTGTGAGCTCTGAAATTATTATTTCAGTTCTAGTTGCATAATCTCCATGAGCTGCGGTGGAGACGGATACAAGATGTTCTTTAACCTCAAAGTAGTCATCAACATATCAAACCACAATGCTGACTTTATTAAGGTATCCACACAGCAAAATCCCCAGAGTTAAATTTGATCCATCTCTAAATTTAATGAGCTAAAGTTAATGAGATAATTAAATGATTAATTAAGTGTTGATTGAGCATTAGTGATGAACACCTGCTGTTAACAAGCAGAATCACTGAGTAAAGAGCCACAGCCTTAGATGAACTGAAGATAAAAGACATTAAATCTCTGAAGATCTGATTAAACAACTCCACAAACAGCATCACCAGCTTCACTTATTACTAACCAGACTGACTTTATTTCTGTCACACGTCTACAGAAGTTATTATTGAGAATGAACAGAGGTTTAGGTGTTTAGTTTGAGTTAACCATCATGGAGATCAGTGTTTACTTTAGTTGCGCTCTTGACCCTTGACTTTTGTTGAGTTGCTTCTTCATCAGCAATTTAACAGATCAACATGTCTGTTATAATAAAATATAATGACTGCATTAAAGTTGTTTAATTAACAACTTTTTCTGATGTTTTGCTTACTTTTGAATTGAAATGTTTTATGAAAAGAAAGTGATCAACTCAAATGATGTCATAAAAATCATTTGTAACACTGAAGTGATTTATGTAAGACTGTCCAAAACTACTCATCATACAAACCTCAACAATGGTGACAAAAAAACAAAACAAACAATGATTCAGCTGTATAATTTATGCATGCTGGGAGCCATGAATGCATTTTGTATGCTGGCATGAAGCATGTCACCATTGTTGTGTTTCATATGCCGAATGTTGATGTCTGTGAGTGTATAAATGACACAAAACATGTTTTAAACAAAGTTAACAATGACAGTGTTATACAGTATATTTATACGGTACCAGACATCAACATTGAGCATCTGAAACGCAACAGCAGCATTACAACATATTATTTTCACATCAGTTGAGTTTTATACTTATCAATAATATTTCAAATCCCTCAATGAGCAATTACAGAAAAAGCAGCTATTTAAACCATTTTAATGCAGTCATTTCATTTCATTTTACTGTACAGAGTAGCAAAACTGTTCAAATCCACAAAGTTGGAGGGTGTGTTACTGTAAATAAATTATCAAACAAATTATTGCTAAAAAAAAAATCATGGCCACCATAGCATCCTCAACAAACAAATAAGAGAAGTCAATCTTTGATTAATATGGACATATATTAAAAGAAATATATAAAAGTGTGTTTATAAATGATACAGATTTTAATAGCAGATGCTTAATGAAAAGGTTAGGAATCATATTTGTTTCAAGTGCATTTCAGGAGGAGTGTAGCTCGGGAGCTTCTAACATAAATTTTGCAAGGCCTTCAAATGTCTAGAATGGGTAGTTTCACATGACTTCACTACAGAGCAGCTTCACATCAGTGCATCTGATATTTTATTACTGAACCAGTTTTGAAGAGTTTGTCATATTTGTGGACTGAAACCACTGAATATGTTTCACAATGTTCTGCTCTGTTTGTGTTTCTGGTGTCTAAATGGTGAGTTTGAAATGTGTTTTAATTACTTCAGTTGTTTCTGTTCTAATACCATGTGATAAATGACTGGTCAATTTAGTCAGAGAGGATCTGTTATTCTCATATAGAAATAATTAAACTTTGATTTTACTGTCAGATCAAGTTTGAATTCAGCTCTAAACTCAGTTATTAGGGATAGATTCAATATAACAAAATAATTATGAAGCTCAAATACCCAACATTTTTAGTGTGACATTAAACATTAAAGTAAAAGTATCTTTTTATTTAGTTATTTTCATTCTATAAATCTATTTCTCTTTTCATTCATCATCTTTTGTTGTTGTACTGCTGCTGAATATTATTCAAATCACATTTAAATGAATAAAAGTATTTTAATGAAGGCTTCATTAAACCAACATCAAGTGATTTTAAAGCTTTAATCTGTGAAAAACTCTGTTCTTCAGGAGGGTTTGATGATGATGAAGAGAAGACAGTGTCAGTGACGGAGGGAGATTCATTCACTCTGAACTCTGATCTTACTGAAATGAAGGATGATGATGTGATTCAGTGGATGTTTGAAAACACTTTAATTGCTGAAATCCATGTAACGGCCGACAGATTCACTGTATATGATGATGTTCTTGATGGGAGATTCAGAGACAGACTGAAGCTGGACAAACGTACTGCATCTCTGACCATCACAGACATAACAGGTGAACTGATTGGCGATTATACAGTACAGATCAACGGTGAAAGAAAGAGGTCAAATCTCGGTATCTATGGTGAGGTTAAAAATTTTTGCTTCACATGTTTTTTAATGATAAAATTGAAATTAATTCATACACCATTTAGTTTTTTTTTTTGTTGTTTTATGATATTACAAACTGACTTTTTAAATTATTTTATTTTGTAAAATATTATAAAGTGATTTCACAGTACTAATCTGTGACAAACCTTGTTTGTGTTTGTTCTCTGTGTGTGTTTGATACAGGAAAGAAGTTAATGACAGCGATGAAGGGACATTCAGTCACTCTAAACTCTCGTCATACTGAAATGAAGGATGATGATGTGATTCAGTGGAAGTTTTGTGATGATGATAAGAATCCATGGTGGTTTAAAAACACTTTAATAGCTGAAATCAATGTAACGGCCGACAGCTTCACTGTATATGATGATGTTCTTGATGGGAGATTCAGAGACAGACTGAAGCTGGACAATCAAACTGGATCTCTGACCATCACAAACACCACAACTGAACATGCTGGAGATTATGAACTACAGATCAACAATGTGATCACTGAATTCATTCTCGCTGTATTTGGTGAGTTAAATATTTGTTTCACTATTTTATGTTTTAATCACCAGATACAATATTAATCTATAACACCATTTTGCTTCTTTTCTGTTTTATGATATTATTTGATATTTAAATATCAAATGATTTACTTTTATAAACGATCATGAAGTTATTTAAACGTCTCTCTGCTACAAACTCTGTTTCTGCTTGTTCATGTGTGTGTTTGGTGAAACAGATTAAATATCAGTGTTTGAGGGAGATTCAGTCACTCTAAACTCTGATCTTACTGAAATAAACGGTTATGATTGGATTCGGTGGAGGTTTGAAAATGAAAACTTTTTAATAGCTGAAATCAATAAAGAGGCTGACAGATTCACTGTATATGATGATGTTCTTGATGGGAGATTCAGAGACAGACTGAAGCTGGACAAACAAACTGGATCTCTGACCATCACAAACACCAGAACTGAACATGAAGGACGTTATAAACTACAGATGAAGTTTTCAGAAGAATACACATTCTCATTAAAAGCATTCAGTGTTTCTGTCGGTGAGTAGAGATTATTTGCCCTGTCCTTCAAATATTCTTGCTTTTATCAACTATTTACATATTTATTACCTCCTTAGCATTCCTGTAAAATTTGACTAAAATGCCTAAAACAGGCAAACCCAAAGTAAAGTGCATGCTGTTCTTGAACCATTTGGAGTATATATATATATATATATATGTGCATGGTTTGGTTGTAGTAGATGTCCCAAAAAGGGACCGGTAGAAGGGGCGCGCACGCGCTAAACAGTTCAGTAAAAACCAGTCTATCGCATCAGCTGTGTGTGTCGTGGATTTATTACTACATGGTGTCAGAAGATTTGATATAGTAATAAAGGGACACTGGGCGAACACGTCCGATATTCTTCCGACGCCCGAGAAACGTTTACGGATTACAAAGAACTTTGCATTGTTTACATCATGACTGAGAACGAAGCGCCAGCTCGCGCACACACAGAGAGTTTTCATGTCAGCGCTCCGGACAAATTCGATTGTACCAATGGCAAAGATTGGCCGAGATGGATCAGACGTTTCCGAAGATATCGTGTTGCGTCGGGATTGAACAAGAGAGATGACGAATTCCAGGTCAATACTCTAATTTACTTTATGGGTGATGAAGCAGAGGATATTTTGAATGCTTCCACTTTAAATGCAGAAGAAAAGCTCAACTACACGGCAGTGGAGAACTGTTTCAATAGCCACTTTGTGGGGAAACATAACGTCATCTTCGAGAGAGCTAAGTTTAATATGCGTAAACAAGAACCCGGCGAGTCTGCGGATAGCTTTATAACGGCCGTCCATAAGCTAGCAGAACATTGTAATTTTGGACTTTTGAAAGACGAATTAATACGTGATCGCATTGTCGTGGGGATAAGAGACAGAAAAACTCCAGCTGGACTCAGACTTGACGTTAAGCAGAGCTGTCAGTCAAGTGAAACAGAACGAGACGGTAAAACTGCAGCAAGCTATTATGCGGGGCAATTCCTCACAGACTGAGGAGAAAAGTGAAGTGGATGCAGTTTCAGGTCCAGTAAAAAGAAAACAGGCAGCATATGACCGTAAACAACAAACAGGAAATGCAATGAAACAGACAGAGAATGTGTCAAACGTGAGTAAATGTTTAAAATGTGGTAGAAACCCCTCTCACGGTTGGAAGGAATGTCCAGCTAGGGATGCGGAATGTCGTAAATGCCGTAGACGGGGTCATTATGCAGTAGTTTGTCGATCTAGGCAACTGGTGCAGGAAGTGTTCGAGGAGCAAGATGTACAGGAAGACTCCCTTTATTTAGGGGAGTTAAAAGACCACAACACAGGATGGTACACAGACATAACACTGAATGGGGAAAACATTTCATTCAAAATAGACACCGGTGCTGCAGTCACAGCCATCCCTATGAAAATATATGACTACAGGAGAGATGGACCTTTGATGGAAACAAAAAAAAAAACTGTACGGGCCCAATAATAAACGACTGCTAGTGGCAGGACAGGTGATGTGCAAGTTAGAAAGCAAAGACGGCACAACCTCTCAACCTGTTTTTGTAATTGAGTCACTTTCCAGACCCTTATTGGGCCTGCCAGCTATTGAGGCATTACAGCTTGTTGAACGGATTGATGCAGTAGAATCAACAGAAGACAGGTTCAAAAAGAAATTTCCAAAAGTGTTCACGGGCCTGGGAAAGCTAGACGGAGACTACTGCATTCGCTTAAAATCTGACGCTGTGCCATATGCACTCACGACCCCACGCAGAGTGCCAATTCCATTGGAAAATAAAATAAAGGAGGAGTTAGAGCGTATGGAACAAATGGGAGTGATATCAAGGATAGACCAACCGACGGAATGGTGTGCCGGCATGGTGCCTGTTGTAAAGCCAAATGGAAAAATCAGGATATGTGTCGATTTAACCAAACTCAATGAGGCTGTATGCAGAGAGCGGCATATATTACCTTCTGTAGAGCAGTCACTGGCCCAGTTGAATGGTGCAACGATTTTTACCAAGCTAGACGCACGGTCTGGTTTTTGGCAGATACCACTGGCACAAGAGTGCAGGGAACTCACAACATTTATCACACCATTTGGCCGATTCTGCTTTAATGTCTTACCCTTTGGCATCAACTCGGGTCCCGAACACTTCCAGAGACGTATGTCTCAGCTCCTAGATGGAATAACAGGAGTAATCTGCCATGCTGACGACGTGTTAGTGTGTGGTAAAGACAAAGCCCAGCATGACAAGCGACTAACTGAGGTCCTGTCCAGACATCAGAAGGCAGGCTTAACTCTGAATGAGAAATGTTCCTTTGCACAGTCTGAAGTTTTGTTTGTAGGCCACAAAGTGAGCTCAGAAGGAATAGCACCAGACCCCGAAAAGGTGAGGGCAATTGTAGACATGACTACACCCCAAAATGTGGCTGATGTTAGACGCTTCCTGGGCATGGCCACATATATGAGTAAGTTTATGCCCCATTTCACTGATGATACAAAACCACTGCGGGATCTATTAGCCAAGCAGAATGCATGGATTTGGAGCAGTGTGCAGCAAGCAGCTTTTGAAAAAATCAAATCTAACTTGTCATCAACCCAAGTTTTAGCACAATACAAGCCTGATGCAAAAACAAGAGTGTCTGCTGATGCATCCTCTTTTGGATTAGGGGCAGTCCTTACTCAAATGCAGGATGACAAGGAATGGCGTCCTGTGGCTTTTATTTCACGATCTCTGTCAGAGACAGAACAGAAATATGCCCAGGTGGAGAAAGAGGCGTTGGCAGTAGCATGGGCTTGTGAAAGATTCAGCTCATACCTGATTGGCCTTCATTTCACTATAGAGACAGACCACAAGCCATTGTTGGCACTTTTGGGGACGAAGGCATTGGATGACTTACCTCCTAGGGTTCAAAGATTCCGTCTAAGACTTCTGAGATACTCATACAACATAGTTCATGTCCCAGGCAAGGCATTGGTCACGGCTGATGCACTGTCAAGAGCCCCAATAGTCAGAGAACTATTAAGTGAAGAAAAGGAACTGGAAAGAGAAACACAGGTTTTTGTAGATGCAGTACAACACTACTTTCCAGCTTCAAAGTTAAAACTACAACAAATAGCAGAGGGACAACAAGATGACACAATCTGCAGGCAGCTGATGGAGCGTTGTAAGATGGGGTGGCCAAGACAGGAGGAACTAAAAAAAGACATAAAACCTTACTGGATCCATCAAAGTGAGCTGCACATTGCAAATGGCCTTTTGATGAAGGGCCAAAGAGTGGTAATCCCAGAGAAAATGCAGACAGAAATGTTAGCCCGGTTGCACGAGGGACATATGGGTATATCCAAGTGCAGGGCTCGAGCACAGCAGTCAGTGTGGTGGCTGGGCCTAAGTAGCCAAATTGCTAAAATGGTTGTGCAATGTGAGATATGTTTGAGACATCAACCCCAGCACACTGAACCTATGATACCATCCCCATTACCCAGACTGCCCTGGCAAAAACTTGGGGCTGATCTGTTCTTCCAGAAGGGCACAACCTACCTTCTTGTCATCGACTACTTCTCAAGGTACATTGAAATCGAGAAGATGCCAATCACTACAGCTAAAGGTGTAATACAAGCACTGAAGGCCATTTTCTCTAGACATGGAGTGCCGGAAACACTTATAAGTGATAATGGCCCACAGTTTGCATCTGCTGAGTTTTCAGCCTTTGCTGCAGATTATGATTTTATTCACATAACAAGTAGCCCATACTTTAGCCAAAGCAATGGGGAGGCAGAAAGGGCCGTAAAAACAATTAAGAATTTGCTGTTAAAGAATCACGATCCTTACCGCGCATTGTTGGCCTACAGAGTAACACCGCTGCTACATGGACCCTCACCGGCTGAAATGTTAATGGGCAGGAAATTGAGATCTCCGCTGCCACAGGCAAAATCGCAACTCGAGCCGCGGTGGCCGAACAGGCGAGTATTCAGAGAAAGAAATGAACAGCTGAAAATAACACAGACACTGAACTTTAACAGGAGACACAGAGCCTCTGAGAGGCCTGAGCTGGAACCAGGACAAGCAGTATGGATCTCTAAATCGCAACAACCAGCAACTGTGCTTGGCAAGGCAAATACACCAAGGTCCTACATAGTTCAGGCAGAAACAGAGGAACTTAGGAGAAACAGAGCCCACCTTCATGCTCAACCAGAACTCTCTGTGCCAGCACCAAAGGTCTCAGGGTCACAAAGGGACACTACAACAGTTCAACCAGAGCTCTCTGTCGGAACGCCAGAGACTGCAGTGCCTAGGAGAGAAACTGAGGTGGAACAGGTGCCTGAAACAGCATGCACAGAGAGAGTACACCTTGAGAAAAGGAGAGAGCCTACAAGAAGACAAGTGAACCCACCAAAGTGGCTTAGAGACTATGTTCCCTGAGCCAATCATAAGGATGTCAAAAGAAGAAAAAAAAAGTGCACTTGTATTCTAACATGTTTGTTTACTTGTTCTCAGAAAATACGTTTACAGAGTTCAAAAGTTAATGTTGCCCCTGAGGAGGGGAGATGTAGTAGATGTCCCAAAAAGGGACCGGTAGAAGGGGCGCGTACGCGCTAAACAGTTCAGTAAAAACCAGTCTATCGCATCAGCTGTGTGTGTCGTGGATTTATTACTACATTGGTCACTTTTGAAAAGTATGTGTACCGCAGGCGGTAACAGGTTAATTGTTGAATCATCTTACAGTTTGAGATGATAGATCATATAAACACTGACTCAGTGTGCTGCTTCAACCAAAGATTGTTCATTAGATTTGTTCTCATTTCTCTTTATTCTCTGTTTTTCAGCTCGTCTGCCTGTTCCTGTCATCAGCAGTAACTCTTCACAATGTTCATCATCATCATCATGTTCATTGGTGTGTTCAGCTGTGAATGTGGGTCATGTGACTCTCTCCTGGTACAAAGGAAACAGTTTATTGTCCAGCATCAGTGTGTCTGATCTCAGCATCAGTCTCTCTCTACCTCTGGAGGTGGAATATCAGGATAAAAACACCTACAGCTGTGTGCTGAACAATCCCATCAGCAACCAGACTCAACATCTGGACATCACTCATCTCTGTCACACATGTTCAGGTACGGCAGTGCTGATATTAGTTGATGTCAGCGCTGATATTAGTGTTTATTGACTGATCTGATCTCAGTTTGATGTTTTTATTCCTCAGACTCTGTCCACTGTTGTGGTCCTACTGAAGCTGTGATCCGATTGGTCCTCTCTGCTCTGGTGGGCGTGGCTACTGTCATTATTCTGGTTTATGACATCAGATCCAGAAGAGCTGAACGAGATCAAGCAGAGATTCACACATCAGGTACCTGATTGATGATGTTTTTGCATATATCAATATTTGTGAGATTTATTAATTTATGGATTAATTTATTTATTTTTAAAGATTAATTTATCTTTTTCAGGAAGTATTGAAATCTAAAGCAGAACGCTGAACTTTAAAGATTCTTCAAGTGTGTTTTTGTCATTATAAATAATGATGATTATTTGAACTTCTCTCTTTCAGTGTCATTTTAAAACTCTTATGTGTAAGACTTTGTTTATATTTCTCTCTGATACAAAAAAAATAATGAATGAATAGACACAGATCTCGCTTATCTGTCATATGTATTTGCTTGTGTTTATCAATAAAGTTTTCTCACTCTGAGCTTCAAGTCTCTCCATGTTTTATTGAGCGCCCCCTGGAGGAACACAAGCTATATGTATATTTAAACAATTTCATCAGTGCTCCACATATAAAGCTTTACATTATTAAAACATTATTTAAAACTTTATTTGTAAATGTTTACATTATTATTTCAGCTCATTGGTTTTCTTTTTGTTTTTCTATCCACAATAATAAATATCTTCCCCCAGTTTCTCCTTTAATCTGAGCAAACACTGATTTGGGACACATTATAATATACTTTAGGAACACAGTGAAACACATAAAAACATCCTCAGTGGCACCATTTTAAGAAACACAATTTTTTTAAAAGGAGGAAAAATTGTGTCGTAACAATGTTGAGTGAAAAATGTACAAGTACAATGGCTAAAAAACAGTTAATTAAAATGAGTAAAATAAATAAATTGAGGTACTGTCAGAACATTAGCAGTGCGTCCCATTCTGTCTTCTGTCAGTCTTTGTGCTGCCGCATCCCACGTTTTTTATGGAATTATCAGACTTGAGGTTCACATGATGATCCACACTGGAGAGAGACCGTTCACATGTGATCAGCGTGGGAAGAGTTTCACACAACAATGGCAACTTAAAGTCAGTTATGCTTGTTTCGTAAGTTGAATATGGAAGGCGTAGGACGTAGTGCAAGTTTTTTGAACTGCGAGAGGCTTCGTAAGTTGAATACGCAAGATGGTTTGGGGGAAGCTAGATATTTTACTTTATAACTTGTTAAATATGGATATTTTTCTTACACAAACACATCACTTTGCTTCAGAAGGCCCCCCAGAGCCGTGTGGAATACATTTATGATGGATGGATGCACTTTCTCTAGCTTCAAATAGTGTTGCTTTCGTCAACGAAAATTATGTACGGTGTTCATATTAGGACATTCTCACAGCTCAGTCATACAAGGAAAAGCCATCATGCCTCAGACTAAAAGGCTTCAGTCGTCAGACAAAACGGCATCGCGCCTCAGACTGAAAGGCTTCAGGTCTCAGGAAAAACAACGTCAGGTGTCAGGTCTCGTACAATTAGACATCGAACTAAACAGCCTCAGACTAAAAGGCATCAAACTCAAAGGCATCAGACGAAACGGACTTATAAAGAAGCGAATTGCCCCACCTCAATGTGATGTCACGTGCACACAGTTTTCTGTTAAATGTTACACTAAGTTGTATAAAACATATCCCACTGAGATTATTTTGTAAATTTGTATTATTCAGTTTTATTTGCATGTAAGCTATAAAAAGTTAGCAAAATAACACATTGCAACTATAGCTTGCGTTGCTAACTATCGTGAACACGAAAATTAATCATGGTTAAAAGTGTGTTAACTATGATTTTTTTTTTTTTTTTTTTTTGTCGGATTGATAGGCTACTATTTGTATAACAATAATTTTACTACAAATACCTTAAACTATAGTGTAGCAAAACTATGGTTAATTTGTGGTTACCATGGTTAACTACAATAACCATTTTGTTTTATTTGTAGTAAAACCATTTATTTTTATGAGAGGTAAAAAAAATATTTAGAGCTATTTGAATGCATTGCTATAAGCACAGCTGCTTTATGTACAGCGGTTACCAAGGAAAAGGCTTTATTTCTGCTGTTCCAGCGCCACCTACTGTCAGAGAGTCGATTAGGCAAGACAAGGCAATTTTATTTATTTAGCACATTTCATACACAATGATAATTCAAAGTGCTTTACATAAAAAGGAAACAAATACATAAGAATAAAAATGTAATGCATAAAAAATTAAAATAACAATAAAAGCAGGATACCACTATCTGAATAGAAGAGTCACATTTACATTTTCATTCAGCCCGTTGCTGTTTTTCTGCAGACCAATGTGAAAATCGCCATGTTCTTTTCTTATTTGCCAAGGGATTACATAAATAGCCTACATGAATACCATCAACAGATAGATTCTACATAACACACATGCACACACCTTACATCAATTTGGGAATAGTAACAGTAAAGAAAAAAAACAAAAAAAACATGATGCCTTTTAGTCTGAAGCCTTTTGGTCTGAGGCTGTTTAGTTCGATGCCTAATTGTACGAGACCTGACACCTGACGTTGTTTTTCCTGAGACCTGAAGCCTCTCAGTCTGAGGCACGATGCCATTTTGTCCGACGACTGAAGCCTTTTAGTCTGAGGCATGACGCTTTTTGTTTTATGACTGAGGTGTGAGGAAGTCCTAATTATGTAATTATGTAATTATCCTAATTACACCGTAATTATGACTAAATATCGTCGTTGACGAACCTTTATCACATGACAAAAACGAGACAAGACGCAATGTAAATGCTGGTCATATGACGATGACTATAATTAAATGTATAATGCAATATTGTTGACAAATAAAAACAAGACTAAATGCTAAAATGTCTTTTCATTTTCGTTGACCAAAACGAGACAAGACGAAATGTTATAACGCTATTTCATCTCGTTCAGTCACGTTAATGAAAATTGGGTTGATTTCTAAACATTTGTTTGGCTTCAGGTATTATGGTGCTCAGTTGGGCAGTTTGACTCTTGATGTTTTAATGCTAGTTTTTTTCTGGTTGCTTTAACTGTTTGTTATGGCAAGAGCAGCAAGAGAAAATGTGACAAGATGATGAATCTCATTTAGACGGTCATAGGTGTTATTAAGTTCACATCATTGGTTATGGTAATGTTTCTACAGCATGAGATTCAACAGTGTTTTAATAAGAAAATCTGTATTATTTTAAAAACTAACTAAGCATTTTAACTACTCCTTCACTTAGACACACTCAAACATCAAGAATAAGAATCAGTTTCATTCATTCATCTTCTCTACACAGTCATACAGAAAACAATCACAGTAAGTAGATCATCTTTAGATCCACTAAGAACAGGTCTGACACCACATTCTCACCAAACGTGACACAATAATACCATCGAAGACTTAAGATCTCTTCAATATAAATCTGTCCTAACCAGCCACAATGAGCGACAGGACAAAAAACATCATCTAAATTTGTCACAGTGAATAAAGTTCATCTTCTAGACCAGCAACCATCAACTGTGAGATTCATCAACTCAGTGATAGACAATATTTAAAAGTTTTATTCCTTAATTATACCTCATGATATATAACTGACATTATAATGCATTATTATGAATCATTTTATGTATCACAAACGGTTGTATTTTTTTTTTAAAAATGGCCGATCGTTTCTCTAGATAAGACCCTTATTACTCATCTGGTATCGTTTAAAGCCCTTGAAGCTGCACTGAAACTGTAATTTGGACTTTCAATCTGTTGGTAGCCATTGAAATCCACTATAAGGAGAATAATCCTGGAATGTTTTCATCAAAAACCTTAATTTCTTTTCGACTGACGAAAGAAAGACATGAACATCTTGGATTACATGGGGGTGAGTAAATTTATCAGGAAAATTGTGTTTAAAAGTGGACTAATACTTTAATGTTAATCTCAATTGGTGGGTTATTTGTTTCTTGCAAATTCGTATTTTTCTATGTTTGTTTACTCTTTCTTTTTTATTCCTACATTTTTGTCCTATGTGGTGTCTTTTAATTGTGGCATTTCTTCTCTTTTTCATATATTTCTTTGCTTATATGTTAATGAGAGGTAAGATAAAATGTAGGCATAAAGTATGTGGATGAAATTCTTAGAAATAAAAAGAGATAAAATTTGAATTAGTATAAAATACTTCGCAATTAATTTATTTAAAATTATTTTACTAGATATAAATGCTTAAAATGCCTGAATTAATTAACACAGCAAGTGATTTCTTCTTGATTTTGTCAGATCTGCTCCTCCTCCTTCAGTGAAGCTCCTCCCACTGCAATTCACCAATAAATGCTGGAATATTCCCATCAGTCTACAAGTGAAGACGAGCATCAATCCATCAGGAAGAGCTGAAATCTGCAAAGACAGAGTTTATTGAAGGACAGTGAGAAGATGAGAGATCCAGAACACTGCAGAATGAAACACACTGAAGAACAAAGAGGTTGGTGTTTATTCATGATTCTACATTCATGAGGCTGAAGAACAATAAGGTTATAAAGCAAGTCATCAAAATCAGTGTTTTGTAGGAGAAAAAAAAACTTGTAAGAGTCATGAAAAAATAATATAGAAGATACGTTCTATGTGCAGGATACAAAATAGGGCCTGAAACTCAATTCTTCCATTTTCTTCTTTTGATCAAATGGTCAGTGAAACAAGATTTTATAAACATTCACTTTGATTGTCAACATCAGAAGGCCAAACTACATATGAGCTGAGGTTTTTTATTTTATATTTTTTTTTACAATTTTTTTATCAGTAAATATCAAACATTCCAATATTAGGCTAAACAAAACTGAGAATGGCAGATTTAACATTAATTAAGCAAAACCTGGCTCATAGATTAACTTGTATTTCATAAAATAATTTCTGTTACAACTTTGGTAACAGGGTTGATGAATGCAGTCAACACTACAATGGATTGAGATTATTTTCCCATCATACTCTAGAAAGAGTTCAAATGATGTCACTTCCTGGGTGGCACCATTTTAAGAAAAACTTTTTTTAAAAGGAGGAACTTGTGTAGTAACTGTTGAGTAAAAATCTATAATGGCTAATTTTGTAATTAAAATTAGTTAATAATTACAATGTCTTTTGTAAAATCAATTAAATATCCATCTGAGAGAGGGTCAGAACTGTAGCACTATGTCCTATTCTTTAAGTTCTAGATTGGGTTCTGGAGGTGATATGGCAAGACATGGGTAACTTATAACAAGTGTTCAGGTTGGCAGTATGGAGCTTATCCTCACCATATATCTCAGGAAGTACTTGCGCTTTCTCCTGGAAGCACTGACTGTTGAATGTGACTCACTCAACAGCTAAGCTTCTTTGCTGTAAGCTTCTTCTCTGGCGCCTCAGGTTCGGTAATATGAGTGAGCCATAAGGGTTTCTCCTCCTCTCCCTCAAGGGGAGTAGTAATTGATTTCTAGGGGGGGTTGACCTGAGACCTCACACCAGGGCCACTAAGCTCTTGGTCATTACGTGCAATGGATGGCTACACTATGACACAGTGCGAGTTCCACTTCGAAAGGGAATGTCTGAGATTACAGCTGTAAACATGGTTCCCTGAGAAGGGGAACGAGGCACTGTGTCTGTTTTGCCATACTTGCGGCACGCCTACTCATCTTCCATCAGACAATATGAAGCTGATGACGTGTTCTATAGGCACCTATGAAGTCACCTGACTGCAGTAGCCAATCAAGATTAGCGTTGAGCACACATTCTCACACATCAGTGTCTTGTTCCCCTTCTCAAGGAACCATGGTTACAGTTGTAACCTGAGACGTTTCATGTAGGTGGTCTACTTTCAATTCACTTTTCTCTCAGATGTTTTTTTATGATTATATAAAATGTATCTTTTTTATTGTCAATTCAGACCTGGTGGAGGAGAATGGGGAGAGTGAAGAGGAGAAGGAGGAACATCATCATGTCAAAACTGGAGACAAAACTCGCTCACAAACTGAAAGTATTTCTGTACTGAATAGAAGAGACAAGAAACGTTTCACCTGCCGTCAGTGTGGAAAGAGATTGAAATGCAAAGAGAATCTCTAGATGCACATGAGGATCCACACTGGAGAGAAACCGTTCACATGTGATCAGTGTGGAAAGAGTTTCACTCATAAAGCAACCCTTAAGGAACACATGAACATCCACATTGGAGAGAAACCACGCGAATGTGATCAATGTGGCAAAACATTTTTGTGGACTACAGGCCTGAAGAACCACCTGAAAGTTCATTCAAAGGAGAAACCACATGTTTGTTCTTTGTGTGGAAAGAGTTTTAAACTGAAGAAAAAATTAAAAGATCATCAGAAAATACATACTGGTGAAAAAGCTCACATGTGCTTTGAGTGTGGGAAGACTTTTAGTAGAGCTGAACATTTGAAAGTTCATGAGAGAATTCACACTGGAGACAAACCTTACAAGTGTTCACACTGTGACAAGTGCTTCAGTCGGTTAGGACATCTGACAACACATGAGAGGATCCACACTGGAGAGAAACCTTACATGTGTTCACACTGCAACAAGATATTCAGTGATTCACGACATCTAAAAACACATGAGATGATCCACATTGGAGAGAAACCTTACAAGTGTTCACACTGCAACAAGAGATTCAGTCGGTCAGAACATCTGAAAACACACGAGAGGATCCACACTGGAGAGAAACCGTATCACTGCACTGCATGTGGGAAGAGTTTCAGTCAATCATCTTCTCTACGCAGACATGCAAAAAACAATCACTGTATATAGATCATCTTCAGATCCAGCACTTCAAGATCTGATACCGCGTCCTCACCAAACATGAAACAGTTATGCGTCAAGTAATAAAATCTGTCCTAGCCAGCCAACAGCAATCAACAAGCCAAAAAAACATCATCTATTAATGTCACAGTGAATAAAGTTCTGCATATGTATCACTTATAGTTTAAAACTTTATGAAGAAAAGGTTTTTTTTTCCATGTACAAACTGTTCTTTCTGTAAGACTTTTAAGAGAGACAGATTATTCTTAACTTGTTCTTTATTTTGTTTTTAAAACAACTTTTTTAACTTTCCTCTTATAATGTATTTTGAAAACACATGCAAAATAAACTTCATGTAGCTTTGCAATTGGCCTTCTTCACTTTTATTCTCTTTAGATGCTTTGCTATCTTCAGGGCTGGTGCTACTTATAGGCAGAGTAGATAATCACCTATGGCCTCTGGCTTTGAGGAGCCATAAACATCCCCCATTCACTAGTCCACCTTTCAAGACAGACAGCAAAATACTAGGCCCTTTGACCACTGGATATATTTGAAATGTCCCTCACTTAAAATTAATGTTACTATTTCGTCTGAATCTATGAAAAGATAGGGTACGAAAATGCAAAACTGCATCTTTTCTGCCACTTCAAGTCATTATAAAATGATATTAATATGATTAAGATAAATATTCAGAGGGTGGAAAAAAATAAAAATAAGTCATCACCAGTGATGAATATAAATGATGTGCGATTGTTAATACATAACCTATTTAATCGAATATTAGACTCTGAATAAGATTAGTAAATGAGGCTATTACATGATGAATACATTCTCATCATCAAGCCAACATCATCTGATCACATTTTCTCTTACTGTTCTTGCCATAAGAAACACAGTTACAACAGCCTGAAAAACAAAGTAATGTTAAAAGCACTAATAACTCTAATGGTGACTTCAGCCAGAACCTATTTTCAACATATCATCAACATCTAAACCTTTGTTAATTCTCAGTAATAACTTCTGTAGACGTATGACAGAAATAAAGTCTGGTTAGTAATAGGTGAAGCTGGTAATGCTGTTTGTGGAGTTGTTTAATCCTCCTCTGCTGAGACCTTCAGAGATTTATTGTCTTCTTTTATCTTCAGTTGATTTAATCTAAGGCTGTGGCTGGAAGTCAGTTGTAGTTCTTGTGTTTTTCTTTTTTCTGTTCTTGTTGTTCCTCTGTCCTTCAGTGATTCTGCTTGTTAACAGCAGGTGTTCATCACTAATGTTCAATCATCACTTTATTAATCATTTACAAATTATTAACTTCATATTAACTTCAACACTGATTTAGTGTTACCTTTTCACACTCTGAGTGTGGACTCATATAAACACCAGCAGTGTTAAAGGTCCCGTTCTTCGTGATCCCATGTTTCAAACTTTAGTTAGTGTGTAATGTTGTTGTTAGAGTATAAATAAAATCTGTAAAATTTTAAAGCTCAAAGTTCAATGCCAAGCGAGATATTTTATTTAACAGAAGTCGCCTACATCGAACGGCCAGTTTGGACTACATCCCTCTACTTCCTTCTTTAATGACGTCACTAAAACAGTTTTTTGACTAACCTCCGCCCACAGGAATACACAAAAAAAAGGGGGCGTGGTGTTGTTGCGCTCCCACGGAGAAGAGCAAGAGTTGCGTTTGTAGAGTGTGTTTGTCGCCATGTCGTCGAAACGCTGTTATTTTCATCCCGCAGTCCAATCACCTTTGTTTGGCCTTCCCAGGGACGCTGTACTTAGAGATCAATGGTTACAATTTATGTTTAACTCGGTTCCCGAAAATTATTATCCACATGTAAAACTATGTGCAGCACATTTTGCTGAGGACAGCTTCCTCAATCTCAATCAGTTTAATGCCAGATTCGCACAAAGATTATTCTTGAAAGATGGAGCAGAAGCTGCTGTCGAATCACAACACAGGAACCGCTGGCACAATCAGAACTCGTTACGTATTTCTGAAGGAGGGACTTCATAGAACAAGGAAGTCATCAGCCCGTTTTTATGACAGTGGAAACAGCGGTATACAGATAAGTAAATTATGTGAAAAATACTGTGTTTTTTTACACGCGAAACATGAACACATGTTATATCGCACACTATAAACACAATCAAAGCTTAAAAAAAAACACGAAAAACGGGACCTTTAATTTGACATTTTGATATGCGGTGGCTGTAAAATCACACTTCTACAGTGTAGTTACAATAATATTACAGGACTGTCCATAAATTTCCAATCATTCATTTGCATTTACAGTTAAAACATGAATACATATGCGTTGTAGTAAAATTTATTGTAAAAATTCCATTAATTGCTAACAGTGTACTCATACTTGATATTCTTGAATAATCTATTTGTTTTGCTCTGTCTATTCATTTTCAACTTTTTTCTATAAATATTTTTTCTAAGGGTTTCTTAATTTTACAATAGATTACTAGTCATTACAAAATCTCAGTTTAAATGAATGTCAGGTTATTTGTAGTGCACATGCCTAATGTAAATACTTGAAAAAAAAAAATTAAGACAAGTAACTTCTTACTTGGACAAGCACAAGACAAGGCTTAATGTCGAGCCCTATATTTTCTCTTCTAAATTTTTTTATTTTTATATTTGCTACTGAAACGAAAAGTAATAAAATATTATTACCATCAGATGTATGCTTTCCACTCTGCCAGCATCTAGATGATTTGTTCAGCATTCATATTGTGTTCATAGCAGAGGGCTCTCTCAACTTGTTATATTTTCTTTTGTCAACTGATTACATTTTGTAGGCTTTGCATACTTGCACCCCTCGAGACTGAAACCACAGAGCTTTCTACGTGCAGATATCTCTGTATAAACTCGCTGTGGTTCTTTTCTTTGTCTGTAGTGGATTTTGTAAATGTTGTTGTGCACTTTATAGTAACTCTTTCCAGGATTACACGTTACACGTTTGGATTTTTCTGTAAGTTTTCATTTGCCCACCCTTATAATTTGAATTCGCCTCTATCAGTACTGGCCTGACACCTGTAACAGTGAATGTTGATCCTCTCTGACTAAATTAACCAGTAATTTATCACATGGTACCAGAACAGAAACAACTGAAGCCATAAAAACACATTTCAAACTCACCAACCAGACGCCACAAACACAAGCAGAGCAAAACAGGGTGAAACATCTTCAGCGGTTTCAGTCCACAAATATGACAAACTCTTCAAAACTGTTTCAGTAATAAAATGACAAACAAGCTGATGTGAAGCTGCTCTGTAGTAAAGTGAAGTGAAACTACCATCAGTTAAAATAATGCCTATTTATTCAGTGTTAATGGGTGTGACCATCTACACTCTTAGAAAGGATGTGTTAAAACTGACTCAAACTGTGTTAAATTCTTACACATCAGTGTGTAAGTCTTGGGACAACACTCGTTATATTAATTTTAACACATTCATTGTGTAATGATTTAATACAGTAAATGTGTCAGGAGGGTGATCTGTCAACAAGCAGAATCACCAAAGAAGAAAATCACAATTTTAAGTCAGTGTTTTTTTTTTTGCTCTCAGTGTTTGCTCTTGCTCTGCCCTTGACTTTTTATTATAAGATTTTGTTTGGCTGTTGTACCTGAGTTACAACAGCCAGACGAGCAAACAGAAAAGATGATCAGGTGGTGTTGGTTATGTTTTCACATAATCATTATTTGACCTGAATCACTGAACTCATTTAGAGCTCAATCTCTGAGTTAGATTTACATTATTGATTACAGCAGCACTGTGATTCTACAGCTGAAGATCAGCTTTAACAAAATAATCTGAAGGATTTCTCAAAGGTTATTCTGATCAAAAGAAAACAAAAAAAATCTTTCTTTTAGACACACACCGTTGCTTGTCACCGTTGTTGAGATTCATACGCTGATTCTTGATGTCTGTGTGTGCCTAAAAGAAAGAATTTTCTTTTATAAAATCAGAACAACTTTTTGATAAATCCTTCAGATTATATTGATAAAGGTGATCTTCAGCTGTAGAATCACAGTGCTGCTGTAATCAATAATGTAAATCTAACTCAGAGATTGAAATGATCATGTGAAAACATAACCAACACCACCTGATCATCTTTTAACTTTGCTTGTCTGGCTGTTGTAACTCAATTGCAACAGCCCAAACAAAATGTAATATTAAAAAAAGTCAAGGGTCAAGAGCTAAAGGGTCAAGACTAAAGCAAATACTGATCTCCATTATGGTGACTTAAACAGTAAACGTGATTTTAACAGCAGTTGCTCATCACTAATGTTCAATATTCACACAATTAATTAATTATCTTGATTGAATGGACTTGTTTTGGTCTTTTGAAGGTCTGGATCTCGACCACACATCTGGTCTTGAATGGTCTTGATTTTGGAGGTCAGGGGCCGTATTCACAAAACATCTTAAGGCTAAAAGTAGCTCCTAACTTGCCGATTTAGGAGAAACTCTTAAAAATAATGGGCGTGTCAGTCCTAATTTTAGGAGTCCTAAATTTTTGCTCTAAGAGTATTTCACAAAGCATTTTAGCGTTAAATCTAGCTCCTAAATCTGTGAAATGTTAGGAGTAGTCAAGAGGACTCCTAAATCACTAAGACCAAATCACAAACAGTCCTAATCCACCCAAAGACACTGTACACCATTGAGGGAATAGCGATAGAGCCTTGGGTGCTGAACCTTTTCTTCATAAATGTAATAAATTTTTATTTATAGATTTGAATCTACGATGAGATGCAAAAAATAAATATTTAACAATTACATAAATATTGTCTGATTACCTGTGGCAAAGGTTTTCATGAGTTCACACTTACAAATGATCGAATAGAGTAAAACATATATATATAATAAGCGTATTTTGTGTGCAGTCCAAGGGGATTGAGGGCTCAGAGCTTGGAATTTAGCCCAAACCCAAAGTTCTCCCCGTATCCCCAGCCGAGAGTGAAGAGCAGGGTTATGGAGGGATGCAGAAAACTGTCGAAGTAACTATAGGCGAGTCGGCTCTCGTCTGTGTATATATTCCTCCTCTCGAGCTGATTAGAAAGACCGTTTGAATGTATTTGTTAGGGCTGGGCAATATATCGCATGCAATTGTCACGCGCATTTAGTCAGTAAAGTCGGTTCCCTGATTACCACTAAATCGCCATCACCTGCTTTCAAATGGAGCAGCATTTAATAGACAGAGCCGTAGTTCACTGACAAGCTACGCAATATCGCGTTCATATCGCAGATGAATCGCCTTCGATAATGAACGCGATATTGCGATATGCCGCTCCATCTGAAAGCAGTTGATGGCGATTTAGCGGTAATCAGGGAACCGGCTTTACTGACGAAATGCGCGTGACAATCACATGCGATAGATCGGTCAGCCCTAGTATTTGTTTACTTTGTTTGTAAAACATAATTTGCTGCTTGAATTCTGCATTCTCTTGAGATGCAGACATCCAAGAGGCGGTCCACAATTAACCGTATGTACTAGTTTAATTAGTGACACTTAGCCTACATTTTAAAACCTTTATGGCAACAATATTTTATTTTGACTATGGCAACATTTTTATCAAAAACCTTTATTTGAATAGGGCAATATTTGTATTTTAAAACCTTTATTTTAATGTGGAAACATGACACCTCATTCTACAATATTTCTATGATTAAATCGCTGACTCCTCCACCATCAGCCAATCACTGTGTGTATACGCTATAGCAACGAGGTCAACCCCGCCCTTACTCTTAGCTTAAGACTTCTCTCTATTGCTTAGTAAAAGTTGGTCTCAGCAGCTTTGTGAATAGGTTTTAAGAGAAAACTCTTAGCTAAGAACTTTTACTGCTATTTAGGAGAACTCTTAGTGGTAAGATAAAATGGTTTGTGAATACAGCCCCTGGTCTTCACCTCTGAAATGAACACAAAGTTGTGTAAATGTGCAATATTAACACATTACAGGTGTTCTTGGTTGCACAGATTGTGTTGATGCTGTGAACAAATACACAGGTTGTGTTCATTTTAAAACTACACATAATGTGTATAAAACAACTGAATTCTTCCAACAAATTTTTATGCAATATTGGCACAAAATCTGTAAACTAGAGTGTTTTATATAATATGTGTTATTTTTCTACACATTTCTTCTTAGAGTGTAGCTCTCCGGTAGACCTCAACTTCCTTTAAGTCAATGGTGTGATATTCAACTGAAGTAAACTGACCCAGAACTCATGTTGATGAGCTCAGAAAGTTTCGTAATGACGTCATCCCTTCTGCCTTTCTTTGAGGGAGGCTTCAAAGAAGTAGCAGGGAGTGAGCGGAAATCCTCTACTGACATCACAGAAAATTCAATTTTCTCTTCAGGCCCATAGTAATCATGTCAGCTGTCGAGGCAGGCAGAAGCAGAGCTGGCTGACGCCTCCATGTCAGCAGCCATTTCTTTCATCTTTGTTGCAGAATTGTTCTGTAAGATTCTAAGAATTTCCTGTGCCCGTTTTTGTGTTTCTGTACCTCTGTCTAGCCATTACATCATGCTTAGAGAACATGTTGCTTTTCTTGGAGTTGTGCACAACCCCTACTGATTGTATTAATGCTGAGTTGCCATTTTCACTTCCTATATTTTCAATATATAATTGTCTCTCTGGCCGAATAAACTTTGTATCTTGGTTGAACTGCACTCTCTGTGTCTGAGTCTTCCATTTGATACCCTGGTACCAGCTTTTCTGTGCTAGATCGCTCAACCTGAATAGATCTTATTGAATTGTATTATTAAGTTGAATTATTAGATTCTAACAGTTGGGGGCTGTTACAATGTAGACACGGAGGCAGATGTAAAAGCAACACAGGTTTGTTTATTGTTGAAACAGCAGAGCAAATGGTAATGGAGAGATGTTTAAGCAGTTCTTGAACGATGAGGAAAGGGTGATACTGTCCTTGTGGTGTTTTCCAGATGCGGATGGAGACTGGCGTTGGAGGATGATGGCGGAGACACTCACACACACAGGCAGGTAGGTAGGCACACGAGGAGAACAGGAGATGAAGGAGACGACTGGAGCAGGTAAGTATGGCGTTTGGAGTCCTTAAGGTAAGCATACAAGTGTTTGTAGTGCAAACGAGACCGGACAGTGAATGTGTGTGAGTGTGGAGGTTTTATGGTGGTGGTGATTGCAGTGCTGATGAGCTTCAGGTGGCGGTGATCAGTAAGCTGGTGATTGAGTGCGTGGGTAAGGGAGTGAGGTGGAACCTGACGTGTCTGTGACAGGGGCTCATCTGAGAAAGGGGGGATACTCCCTAAAGAAAGAGAAAACAAGTGCGCCGGGGATCGGAGGACCTACGAGAAGGGGATAAGTGTTTTCTGATATTTCTTGAAGGAAATATGTTACACTTGCCCCTGTAGGATCCTGTGTTGAAACGTCTCGTAAGGGATACGAGATAGGTTTTTATTAGTAGTCGCTAGTGGAATTAAGCTTTCCATTGTTGTTACATTTCGGATGGCAACAGTAGTTGCATTGGCTATTAGCGTGAAAATGCTAGTGGAATAATTTTTCCATTGTTGTAACATTTCAGATGGCAACAGTAGTTCAGTTGGCTATTAGCGTGGAGTGAATCACCAATTGTTAGTGGAATTACGATTCCATTGTTGTGACACTGGCAACAGTAACTTTTATCTTTTATTAGCTATTAACGGGGTGATTGGGGGTGCAGTACTGATCACACTGCACTTCAGATCACGGCAGCATATATCTTTAAAAAAAAATGTATATTTGATATTGAATAAAGTCATTTCAATTGTTGTTGCATGTTGATATATTGTGACCTAAAAGAAGGTGTTTTAGGGGCGACCCAAAAGCAGTTTGGCAAACGCTGGACTGTCTAGGCGAGAGCCCAAAATTAGAATAACACCCAACTAAAAGAAGGTGGTTTAGAGGCTATCAGGACGAAAGTCTTGTGTGAGCCTAAAATAGGACCAACCACCCACTGGTCGCAGTACGATACATGTACAATGGTTGAGGTTGAGCGATTGAGTACAGAAAGAATTGCGCACGCTTTTACTAACACATTGAAGTGGAAGATGGGAGGTTCGGTCTCAAGACCATTACCGGGGGAATCACCAGTTGATTTCATGTTCAGAAATAATCAGGGATTTTATACTGAACCATACGTCAGTAATATGGCGGGATGGTCAGAGCAAATGAGGCCACAAATTGAAATACCGTATCCACGGGAGGGTTCATTTACAGAGAAAGATATGCAATTGGCTAAACGTCTAGTCAAAGAAGGGTGGGGAGATCCAACATGGCTGTATGATTATATGACAAAAAGTTATGAGGTATTGAAAGACATGAAAAAGGTTTGGGACCAGGGCCCAGAAAAGAAACAAGTAGCTGATTATGTAGCTAGGAATAAACGCCCTGCAATAGAAAAGCCCCCATCATACTGTTCGCCAGAACCCTCTGCGCCGTCTGTAATGAATTTTACTGGGGTAGATTACAGAGCAGTTTTGCTAAGAACATTGGAAGGAGATGTCACTGAATCAATGTTAATTGACGAATGCCCAATAATGAGTCGTGACAATGATAAAACAACAGGCACGGGCACGGCTGCAACACCACATGTGGTTTTCTGGGAAGACCCTGAAAACCATTGAGAGCTTTTCTGGATAAACGTATAGGTAAAGGAAAAGACCTATCATTCGCTGCAAATACCAAGCAGAAACCTAGGGAATCTACCTCAGACTTCTACATTAGGTTCAAGAAGGCATGGGTAAAAGAGTCTAAACTCCCAATGAATCATGAAATGAAGGCTTTGTTCATAAACACCTTCCTGAATAATATGCAGTCAAAGCAGGTGCAGCTGATCAGAATTACCACAACCAATCTTTTTGATATGGATATAGACGGATTGGGGAAGCGAGTTAGTGTACAACAAACATTCCTTTTAGATTCTGGAGCGGATGTAACATCAATGTCCTCCAGACATTATGAGGGTCCTCTGTCTAATCAAGTAGTTAACTCTGTGGGAATATCAGGAACTGACATTGAATGTCCAGTAACACCCCTCTTAGAGGTCAGAACTCCTGGGTTTAAACCATTTTTTCACAAATTTACGATCATCCCAGAAGCAACGATGAATATGCTCAGGAGAGATATGATGCACCGTTTGAATATGGATATCAAATTCACTGATAAACAGGTTATGTTTTTCTTCCTATCCAGCTTGCAGGTCTCCATGAACCCATTGCCCACATGGGAAGAAACCAGTGAACCCAGTGAACCACTGTCTACCCTACTGAAGCCTGACCCACCTCAGACGTTACACAGCATGATTAACCCATTGTTGTGGTTACAATATAAAGATGACACAGGGTTCATTGATATGGAACCATACAAAGCCAAATTGAATACAAACAAACCAGTCTATATTAAGCAATATCCTATATCTAAGGATAAGGAACTTGGTATTATACCAATCATTGACAGTTTTATCCAGCAGCGTGTCCTCGTACCAATCCATTCACCATACAACACTCCAGTTAATCCAGTGGTTAAAGCGAATGGAAAAACATGGCGTTTGACACAAGATTTAAGGGCAATAAATCAGTTAATAACACCGCTGGCACCGATCGTACCTGATTCCAACCGGATTCCAACCGTTGTTAATTCAATTCCATGTACGATCCTTTATACCTCTCATCAGGTAGGGGCCATATTGCATAATATGCAGACACAACATATGACAGCGCAACGTCGCTTGGGGTACGAGGCAATCCTGCTGGCCACCAAAAACTTGACCATACAGCCAACAGCGTCAATTAACCCCGCATTGTTAGGGATTATAGGAATGGCTGACATGGTAGACAATTCTACAGATCATGATTGTATCATTGAATTGACTTCCTCATGTTCCTCCAGGGCCGATCTTTCGGATACGCCCCTGGATGGGGGGGAGAGTGTGTATGTTGATGGGTCATGTTCAAAACCTTCTGATGGGGTTTATCTTTGTGGCTATGCAGTGGTGTCAGACACTGGAGAGATAATAGAGGCTTTTGCCTTGGACTACAACTCTGCTCAAGCTGCTGAATTGGTTGCATTAATACGAGCATGTGAGCTGATGGCTGGAAAACGTGTAACAATTTACACTGTTTCAAAGTATGCATGGGGGGTGGTACATCACTTTGCCAAAACATGGGAAGTTAGAGAATTCAAAACAGCAGATGGAAAACCCATAGCTCATTCGAATTTAATAGGACAATTAACTAAGGCAGTACAGTTACCCGCCGAAGTGGCCATAGTAAAGGTAAAAGGTCACGCAACAGGGGATGACGAACAAGCCGTAGGGAATAGAAAAGCAGATGAGATAGCCAAAGAAGCAGTGAAGGCCCAAATCAGACCAATGTTCAATATGGGTAACCAGAGTCAGGTAACTATGACCGTGCATATAACTAATATACCTGATATTCACATTAAGATCCTGCAGAGTCAACCAACACAGGCTGACTTAGAGCATTGGGGAAAACATGGCTGTGCCCCAGATAAAGATGGGATCGTGAGAGATGACAAGGGAAGAATAGCACTTCCGAAGTTAGGATTTATAATCCTCATCAGACATTACCATGGTTTGTCGCACACAAGTTGTGCAAAAGTAGTACAAGTAATCAATCAATTGTATTGTATTGCAGATGTACACAAAACTGCGAAGCTCATTCTAGACTCATGTCTTACGTGTGCACAAGTAAATCCGCACAGACCACTCAAACATGACGCACTACCGCATCCGGAAGCACCGTTTCAGAATGTGCAGATTGACTTCACACACCATCGATTTTCAAAGTGGCCAGAAGCATTCCCGTGTGCAAAAGAAGATGCTAAAACTGTGGTAAAGGTTCTAACCAAAGAAATAATTCCTCGATTTGGCATACCTACTACTATTGATAGTGATAATGGGACGCCATTTGCGTCAAAGGTAACGCAGCTTTTAGACAAAGTGCTATCGATTACGTGGAAGTTCCATATCCGGAATCGTCGAGCAACATCGAACGTCTGAATCAGTCCCTCAAGAGAAGGCTCACAAAAGCCGCCATAGATATAGGGAAGGAATGGGTAGATTTATTACTCATGGTATTGACAGAGATAAGAATGACTCCATCTTCCACAACTAAACTCTCACCATTTGAAATACTAATGGGCAGGCCTTTCCCGACTCCATGGGTTAAAGGTTGTGCAGGCATTACTTCCCTAGGTGACCTGGAGGTGATACAGGAGGACTACGTAACTTCCCTCATTGAGAAACTTAATTCCATATGTGCTGATGTCTCTTTGTGTCTTCCTCTTCCCTCAGAAAACCCCACTCACCCTTTCGTTCCAGGACAGAGTGTGCTGATCAAAAGCTTAAAACCAACGAAGGTGGGAGAACCGAGGTATCTTGGACCAGCCACTGTGATCGCAGTAACCAGGACAGGAGTTCTGACAGATTACCAACCGCAGTGGATACACGCTTCAAGAATAAAGCATGGTCCTACAGGAGAGCAAGCAAGCTCCAATTCAAAATAGAATCTCGAACGGGGATTCACCTTACTGCCCAACAGGGAGGAGGAAAAACACTGATTAAGCTGAGGAAAGAACTACCTCAAATAGTGAGGTGGGGGTAATCCAAAGTGAGAAGATATATGACCCATTGAGTCAAACAGTGCTAACTCCTTACACAACCCTGTATGCACTAAGGTCCAAATTCTTATGAATGGAGGTACCACTGCTAGAGACTTTCACACAGTGTTCATTCATAGTAGCTGTTGAAGCATTCGGCGAGAATATTGTTCACTTGGTTAAAAGTTCCCTAGAGTCAGACCCAATATTGGAAAACATAATCCTTGAAAGATCATATCCAGATAAAATTGTGTTTTACCTGATCAAAATACAAAACGGGATTTTCACAATATATCAAAGCGAAGTATATTAATGTCCTTAGAGGACCTATTGCGTGAGTGGACAATAGTACAAGGAAAAACGTGGTTTGAAGTAGCATCAAAAGCACTATCTAACCTTGGACTAACACTTGAAAACGTTATTTTTGCTAAAATTGTCATAATATATCTGTTTCCACCAGATGGTGCAGTAGATGCTTGGCTTGAATTACAAGACAGATTATTGGCAAGACATCCAGATACTGCCCAAGTAAATATAATAAAACCAAAAGAAGCACACCAGAAGGGAACAGTGATTGTGTATAGGAAAAAGTTCAAAAATCATTTACATATATGTAATCATTTCTTATTTTCATATAAATGAATACATATAAATGCACATGGATGTTCAATGGGTAAGACATTCTGTCTTAAAGTGGCCATTGTAAGATTCTAAGAACATCCTGTGCCTGTTTTCTGTGTCTCTGTATCTCTGTCTAGTCATTACATCATGCTTAGAGAACATGTTGCTTTTCTTGGAGTTGTGCACAACCCCTACTGATTGTATTAATGCTGAGTTGCCATTTTCACTTCCTATATTTTCAATATATAATTGTCTCTCTGGCCGAATAAACTTTGTATCTTGGTTGAACTGCACTCTCTGTGTCTGAGTCTTCCATTTGATACTCTGGTACCAGCTTTTCTGTGCTAGATCGCTCAACCCGAATAGATCTTTTTGAATTGTATTATTAAGTTGAATTATTAGATTCTAACATCTTCCTTTTCTTATCAGTTGACCTGTTTCTCAAAAGTGAACAAACCATAGCACACAAGTAGCACTTAGCATACCCTGCAAACAAGCCTGCACTGGCCCTTTACGGGCTGCCAGCGCAGGACTCCTGAGAATTTGCTCTTTGGCAAAACATTGGCCCCTTAGCACTGGCAGCCCTAACATAGCCTCCAGGAAGCCTTAGCGCTGTTTTATTGAAAATAATAAAGTATGAAGTCACCATTATGGAGGTAAGCGCTTGCTTTAGTTGAGCTCTTGACCCTTAATTTCAATGTTTCTCTGGCTGCTGTAACTCTGTGTTTCTGAAGCACATTTGTTATAACAAAAGTGGGAGGAAAAACTGATCTGCTTAATTCATAAAGGGCTACAGCTAAAACATTTACACCATTATATTATGGAGGCCTTAAAGGGTCATGAAACCCCCTGTTTCAGCAGCAGTCAATTCTCATCACAGTTTGGAAAAATACTACATAAGTGGGCGTGGTTAAGCTGTGGAGTGGAGGGGGATGAGGGGAGACTGACAACACAGCAGCGGCTTTTATTTCGCTCTCATTAAAAGCATTAAAAAAAGCTTCCAACAAATGCATGCTACAAATTACTATTACATGCAACACAATATACACATGGTATTTGCTATAATTTAATACACAAATAAATGCACAGCCATTCGCATTTTGTTCTCTGCATCGAATACGAACACGCTGTTGCATCTTTGATAACTTTTGAGACTTATTTTGAGGCGTTTTTATAAGCCGTTTGAATGGTTAAAGAGTAAAAAACGGTTACACTCATGTGGATGAATCGCATTTGTGTCGAAGACGAGAACTTGTGCGACGCAGAAACTCTTACAAAGCAAAAATTTATCCATTAATGCATCTCTCACTTATTGTTTGAAGCGCCTGTCAGAGGATGAATAAGGCCAAAGTTCACCTTTCTCCTGTTCTCGTAGCTCTCTCGAGAAATTGCTGAACACAAATAGTTTCGATGTGTCGGTATTTGATGACCAACAAAACCGCCCACAGCCAGTCTAGCCCTAGCAGCATCGTGGGGAAAGCCATGCAACACATCCAAACTTTTACACCACAAAAACAAACACTTAAGAAGACCCGTGAACGCCTCTCTCATCTACTGCGCGATGACATGTCTGTCATTTGAAAGAATCACATGGTGTCCTGAATAATTAAGTCATTATGAGACACAGACACGTCACTGAAGTGTTATAGTGCACCTCCACATCACAGCCTGTGACACGGTGTAGATTTTAAACCCAGAAGACGAAAATAGCGGAAAAATATCTCAAAATTAACCACTTTCCCTCTACAGTTAAATCTAACAGATGCTAACATTGTATTCAATGATGTTCAACAGACATACCTCCGTTAAAATCTCAGAAAATTTAGTTTAGGGTTTCATGAACCTTTAAAGAATGCCAGAAGTGTTAATATTTTACAAAAATATAGTTTGCTTAGTTTTGAAAATTTTATAAATTTGTCTCTTATTAAAATGGTGTTTAAATGGGTACATAATCTTGCTCCAGGAATTATATGACACTTAATATCAAAAAAGAGTAGTAAGGGGATCACTACAAGAGGTGCAACTAATCAAAACTGCACAATACCAAAGAGAAAAACTACATTTGCACAATCCACATGTTCAGTTCAAGAAACACTGCTTTGAAACAGCCTGCAACTGAACTGAAAATGCAAACAGAGTTGAACATTTTTCAAAGAAATTTAAAAAAGTGGTTCAAACAACAGCAGGTTTGTGAACACTGATGGTCATGCACAGTCTCAGTTTTTTTATTATTGTTTTATATATATATATATATATATATATATATATATATATATATATATATATATATATATATATATATTTATTATTATTTTTTTATTTTTTTTTATTTTAGTTTTTTTGTGTTATTATTGTTTAACTGTTGTTAAAAAAAAGCCTAACCAGGGACTGGGGCTGCAAATTAGCCTTTGGCTAGAAGCCTGAATGTGGAGCATCGGCTGCTTGAAATTGTAGCAATGTTATACTGCATTGTCCCTGTTAAATAAACAAAAAAAATAAATAAATAAATAAATATATCTAAGTATTTATATTTACCATCTGGTATATCACTAAAAACTATCCTCCAGACATCTTAAGTATAAATTGATGACTTGACTTTGTGTCCTCTTCCATATCAGTGTCTGTCTCTTAAATGAAACAATTTTAACAATAGCATGAATAAGCATTCGAGAAAAACTGTAATACAATGAGAGGAACTACCCAGATATTTCAGGACACTGAATGAGCTGGAAAAGCGAAGTTTCCTGGAAAACATTATAGAGTGAAAGAGAAATTAAACAGTGTCCAAGCAGTTTCCCAAACACAAAAGATGGACCAGAAAATGTGAAAGTACCTTGTTACTCATACTGATACTGAAACGAAGCTGGGAGGGATAATATAAAGAGAGCAGTATTTCAGTCAGAGCTGATCACTCTTCACTCGCTCCAGGTAGGAACATTCATTCTTCTTTATTTCCAGTCAGTTTGTGTTTCCAATTGATTACACAGTGTAATATTCCTCATACACACAGATTATTATATATTTTGTTTATATACAAATAATATGTTGTTTTGTTTTTGTTTTTATTCTAAAAAAGTAAACAAATGATGTTTTTGCTGGCAGGAAATTGTTGAGAATCTTCTGTGAGGTTCATACATTCAGCCCAGCAGCTTTTAAAGATGTCAGGTGAGTTAAATTTTAATTATTTACAAAACACATATGAAGGACTCCAAATACAATTTTTGTTAAAGATAATAACAAAATATGACAAAATTAGAAATATGCAAAAATAGAAATATGTGACTTAAAACTACAACATCGTCCAATCAGCTGATGGCTGGTGTATTTGAAAATCAGTTTTAACAGCATTTATTTTTTCAGTGGCACACAATTGACATACGTCAGCTTTAATCAATTACATTTAAAATCCATTTCTAACATTGATGAGATTTCCTGTTCAAAAGACATATAATTATTGACAACATTTTCTGTAAAGCATGTTTGAATCGAGGTGTTTTACCTTGAAAAGTGCTATACAAATGACTTATGTAAAATGTCTGTATATAAAATCTCTATATGGTGAAAAAAAATGAAACACTGTTTATTGTTAGTTTTGAATTATTATTATTATGATTGAAGTAGCCTTTGAAATGCTTAATGTTCACAGGTGAAATGACTCAGCCAGACGAGATGTCGCTGCAGTAAGTATTTGTTGTTC
Source organism: Megalobrama amblycephala (assembly GCF_018812025.1). Classification (NCBI taxonomy): domain Eukaryota; kingdom Metazoa; phylum Chordata; class Actinopteri; order Cypriniformes; family Xenocyprididae; genus Megalobrama; species Megalobrama amblycephala. The sequence continues at coordinate 2,991,459 of NC_063045.1, read as the reverse complement.
AACCTTTGACTTGATCTTTATTAACTTATTATTATCAATAATTTACCAGGTTTCATTTTTTTAAATTAGTTAACTACATTAGCTAACACAAACTATACTTAATAATTACAGAATTTTACTGAACTTAATGTCAATAAGTTATTAAATTTAGCTGAAAAAAAAAAAATAAATAAATAAAATGATAAACTGACAATGAATAATTGCATTTTTATTTAACAAAGGTTAATTTAAAAATGTTATTGTTATAATTTTGTTTATACATTTTTTTTTATAGAGATTTTATTCACCATCCTAAGCATGCATGCATGCTTCCCAACCACATTCCTGGATTCCAGTGCTGTCTAAAAAAATGTTTTGATATTTCAGGAAACTTGAAGCTCTTAGTGATGAACTGCAACAAAGTACTGGGGAACTGAACTCCGAATTTGTCAAAAAACATCCAATTCTCATTAGTAAAATAAAGGAACTGAATGACATCACCAATGATCTTGAAATCATGCACAAAGGCACTACAGTGGGCAGTTTGGTAGGATCAACAATAGGAGCGGCTGGAGGAGTCACAGCACTAGTAGGTCTGGGTTTATCATTTATCACATTTGGTGCTTCTTTAGCTGTTTCTGCTGTTGGTGCAGTTGTTGGAGTAGTTGGAGGAGTTACAGGTGCAGCATCTAACATCTCTAACATGATCCTGCAGAAAAAACTACGTGGAAATATTGAGAAGATCATCAATGATTTCCAGAGCACAATTGACCCAATGATTGAGCATCTGAGTACAATTTCTAACACCATAGATGAGCTTCAGCAGGAAGGGCAGAAATATTCTGTGCTAAATAAGGCAATAATGACAAGTGTGAGATCCGTTAAGACCGTTTCAAGCATTACGAAACTTTTAACTATACTGCAAACTGCTAACATTGGGAAAACAGCCGCAAAAGCTGCCAAAACTCTCAAAGTAGTTGGGAGAGTATCTGGTGTAATCTCAGCTCTATTTCTTGCTCTTGATGTTTACAGTATTGTTTGTGATTCAATAGAGATCTCTGAAATAAATAAAAAAGAAAACGAGAGAAAAGCAGAAGAATTCAAATCAGAAACTCTAAAATTTATTCTTCAGATGAGAGAAACAGCTGCTCAATTTCAGGAGACTCTGGATGAAATTAAAAGTGCCAGAGATGATATTAACAGAGTTACAGATCAGTTGAAATCAGTTTAGAAATGCTTGAACCTGGTATTATCAATTTACTGACACTCATTAAACTGAAATCTTTAAAAGTGTATAAAATGCTTACATATTCTTAAATTTTCTACTGTGGATCTGCTCATGCTTTCAGGACTAGTGTTTCATACAAAGATTTTCATTTGTGGAAAATGTGGTGGAAAATATGTCAAATATGTATTTCAATTCATTTTTAACGTGACAAATTATTGTTTTTAAATACTGTTATTCTTTCAAATATTTTATTTTTAATTTATTTACTTTTTTCTTGTTTTCTGGTTCTCTATGCTCTTGGATGAACTCTGTTTGCAACCAGTCTTTGTAAATGAACCACTGGCTTTGGAGTTTGGATTCTGTTCATGTCTTGTGAAATTCAATGGGTATACATTTAGCCCTTTTGTCAAGATGTCAAGATCAAAATATCGCTTGCAAAATTAAGCATGTGTGCATGCTAAATAAATGTACATCTGATCTCACCAATATATTCGGCAAATTGTGTGATCTTTAAAACACCCAGTGTTAAATTAATTCTCCTCAGTCTGAGACCATACATTAGATTTTAAGCCCGATTTTAAGTGCCATTTTGTGGCCTGATTTGAGGGATGTCACAAACAATTTATTTTATTTTTTGTGTGTTTTACAGGTCTTTTACCTGTATTTTGAATTACGCATTGCATTGTGGGAACAAGAACTTGGTCGGCGCAAAAAGTTCGAGACGCAAGCGCCATTACACACGCAGATGTTCTCGGTCAAAGTTTCTTTTAAAAGTCGTAGTTTGGATTTGTGGAAGCAGTTCTAACACTACTGTGGTAAAATATGATAAATATGTTTTGTTACATGTCAAATAAGCTGTTTATGTAATATTATTAGTTGCCATCTGGCTTGTTTGGAAAATAAATTAGGGAGCTGGCGCATTAATCATTTTATGCATATCTTCACACATTGAACGATTTAGTTCATGGAGGTTCCCTGATTGTATATGTGATGTGATCTGCGAAAACCCATAACATGCTGAAATTTTACCTATCACAGGTAATCATATCAAGGTAATCATATAAAAGCTGGATTTAAGCCCTTTCCCAATCTGTTTTTATTTTCATAGCTTGTCTGTAACAAAAGTTATGGTTATCTGAATTCGGCTGATCGCTATGATTTTCAGGAACGGAATTTTGAAAACAAAAGGGTTAAAGGGGTCATGAATCTAGAAATCAACTTTTCCTTGAGCTTTTGATATATAAGAGGTCATTGTACTATATATCCTGTAAGTTTCAGAACTGAAAACTCTCTTTTTAGTCAAATAATAGCTTTTATTGACACTAGGCCCATTGAACAACTGATCATGGAATGTGCCTATCTATGATAGAAAGGTGAAACCCCACCTCCACAGAAGAAATCAACGCCTACTTCATCATTGCAGTGTTAGCCCCACCCACTGACATGCTAGTAAGATGAGGAAAGAGCAATGCAACAGGACAAAATAAAAATTCTCTTTCAAAGGATCCTAATGCTAGGAATATTGTTATTTATTTTCAACAATGTGAATGTCTCAGCTGAGCTTTACTTATTTGTATTCGGTACATTTCACTGTGGAAAATCAATCACATTTCAGCTTTGGCTTTGCAAACAGACTTTTACATTATGATTTTGGACTAGGTTCATTGATTCATAGTTTATTCATCCAGTATGTTCTTTCATTCAATTCAACTTCATATATGCGTTATGTGACTGATCGATTCCCTGGTCTGGCCACCTAGGAAAACATAAGACCTTAGCTCAAATAAAAAGACAATTCAATTGGCCTGGATTAAGGAGGGATGTAACTCAATACTGAAAGAGTTGTCCTGCATGTCAGAAAGTCAACATGAAAAGCCCTTAGCGACCTTCACTACAACCTGATACTGATCCAGTATACCATTTGAGAGACTGAGTATGGATATTGTTGGCTCTGTAGAAAGGAGTCAAGCTGGAAATGCTTGCCATAACTGATTATGTGACCAGATATCCCGAAGTGTTCCAGATGAAGTCTATTAAAGCCAAGTACGTAGCAACATGCTTGATACAACTCTTTTCCAGAGTCAGGTTCCCATGTCAGATTCTTACTGATCAAAGCACTAACTTTATGCCCACTCTATTAAAGCAGGTGTATAAGCTTCTTGCTATCGAGAGTTTATGTACAACTCCTAACCATCCACAAACAGATGGACTTACAGAGTATTTCAAACAAATGCTTTGCAAGTTCATCAGTGAGTCAGGCAAGGATTGGGACCAGTGGTTGCCCTACTTTCTGTTTGCATACAGAGAAGTTCCCAGGCCTCTACTGGGTTTTCTCCTTTTGAGTTATTATATGGACATGAGGTGAGAGGTCCTTTGACCCTGAACAGCAAAATCCCCAGAGTTAAATCAACTGTAGCTCAGAGTACATATGGTCCCCCTCTAAATAGTGTTAAAATAACACTGAAGCAGAGTTAAAGTTAATGAAATAATTAAGTGATTAATTGAGCATTAGTGATGAACACCTGCTGTTAACAAGCAGAATCACTGAAGAAAAGAAAAACACCACTTCAGCCACAGCCTTAAGCACGATTTTAGTCCCAATTTTCACTCGCTAACAGGTTTTGCGGAATTGCCAACAAATAACCGAGATTGGAGGCAAATCGGTGCCCATTCATGTGAGTGACAATCACGCAATGATTGTGTGAAATGTGTTCTGACTTAAAATGACATCAGCGATGACATAAAGCCAATGAGGGAGCAGGATACAGGGCAGGGATTTAACTCTGGGGATTTGCTGTGTGAACAGCTCTGAGGGCATATTTTAGCACACAATGTATTTAGATTTAGTAACTTTACAAATAAAATCGTGTGTTTTATGAAAGGCATCACATGAAAAGATTGATGCAACACTTAAACTTTGTACATTGCTTGTGTGTTTTGCCTTGCTTCACACAACCTGTTTGCCGATCGCCTGAACTTTGCCTGTTCCTGGTTTTGAGTTTGAAAATGTAAGATCAACAAAACCTTATTGATTTTCATGATGTAAAAGAGGATGGAAGTGTGAGTGTAAACTGTGATGGGGGTCAGCGGAGGATTCACACACAACCAGATAAATATCACAGTCCAGTCGTGAGTGTTTCCAAACATTTAAGGGTTACTATCGTAGGCTTTTCAGTGAACCGATGAAGAAAATGTTTCTCAGATTAGTTTTGTTCTGTTTATGTTTGTGGTGTCTGGATGGTGAGTTTTAAATGTGTTTTTATGACATCAGTTGTTTCTGTTCTAGGACCAATATGATAAATGTGATAAATTACTTCTTAAATTAGTCAGAAAAGATCAACATTCACTGTTATTCTTATATAGAAATAATTTAACTGTGATTTTACTGTGATGTTACTTTTCAAGTAGTGCAATTCAACATGCTTTTTGTTTCAAAAACATACGGCATTATTTTACTTCCATAGACACCCATGTACAACCATGAGCAATGCAACTGAGCGGTGATCAGATGTCAACATTGTGACAACACTGTAACAACCTTCACAACGCAACGTAGTTGCCTTTTGGCCATGTTGTTAAAGCGTTGTTAGAAGGTTGGCTACATTGTGCCAACATACTGTGTTTGTTGGGACTGCTCCTCTGTACGAGTCCTCAGTTCATTTTCAAAATAAGAGTGCTGATCTCACTCAGCAATAGACAATGATTTACACTTGACAGTTTTCAGCTTCCCGTCACATTTAACATATGAAATATATGGAAAATGAAAAAAAGTATATGGAAAATGAACTTTTTCTTCCAAAATCACAATACCCAAAATGTGTACATACTTTAGGGTGTCACAATAGTCTGATATAGAAATAACTGAACTGTGATTTTACTGTCAGATCAAGTTTGAATTCAAAACCGAGCTCTAAACTCAGTTATTATGCATTGATTAAATAAAATAATATAAATATGAAGCTCAGATACTCAACAGCATTAGTTTTAGTGTGACAATAAACATTAAAAGTGTCTTTTTTAGTTATTGTTTCATATATAAATCTATTTCTCTTTTCTTTCATCATATTTTGTCTTTGTGCCGCTGCAGAATATTATTCACGTCACATTTAAATGAATGAAAGTATTTCAGTGAAGCTTCATCAAACCAACATCAAGTGATTTTAAAGCTTTAATCTGTGAAAAACTCTGTTCTTCAGGAGTGTTTGGTCTTTCTATAACACCGATAAGAGTGAAAGCGGGAGATTCATTCACTCTAAACTCTCGTCTTACGGAAATGAAGGATGATGATGAGATTCAGTGGAGGTTTGAAAACACTTTAATTGCTGAAATCAATGTAACGGCCGACAGATTCACTGTATATGATGATGTTCTTGATGGGAGATTCAGAGACAGACTGAAGCTGGACAAACAAACTGGATCTCTGACCATCACAAACACCACAATTAAACATGCTGGAGTTTATAAACTAACGGGCAGTTGGATGAAGTTTTTCATTCTCGAGATCATTGGTGAGTTCAATATCAGTTTCAACCTGTTTTACATTTTAATCAGCACAAAGATACAATTATTAATCCAAACTCGATTTTTCTTCAGTTGTTTAATGATGATATTCATTTCAAAATTAAATTTCAAAACCATTTACTTTTGTACATGAATGTCTTAATCTGTGATGAACCTGTTTCTGTTTGTTCTCCATGTGTGTGTTTGATGATACAGATGAAATATCAGTGAAGGAGGGAGATTCAATCACTCTAAACTCTGATCTTACTGAAATGAAGAATTATGTTGTGATTCAGTGGAGGTTTGGAGACACTTTAATAGCTGAAATCAATGTAACGGCCGACAGATTCACTGTATATGATGATGTTCTTGATGGGAGATTCAGAGACAGACTGAAGCTGGACAATCAAACTGGATCTCTGACCATCACAAACACCACAATGAGACACGCTGGAGATTATGTGCTAATGGGCAATTGGACAAAGTATTTTGAACTCATTGTCACTGGTGAGTTAAATATCAGTTTCACCTGTTTTATATTTTAATCAGCACAAAGATTGAATTATTAATCCAAACTCCATTTTGCTTCAGTTGTTTAATGATGAAATTAATTTCAAATTTAAATTTCCAAACCATTTACTTTTGTAAATGGTTGTAAAGGTCTTAATTCTTAAGACGTTTTGTATGAAAGAAATAAAGTCAGACTGGTTTGAAATAAGTGAAGATGATGAGATCTAGAGAGATCTGTTAGTGTTTAATGTTATTATAATCATTATAATCTGTTTATGTGTCACAAGCTTTATTTATGTTTGTTATGTGTGTGTTTGATTCAGTGTCAGTGACGGAGGGAGATTCAGTCACTCTAAACTCTGATCATACTGGATTAATGGATGATGGTGAAGTGATTCGCTTGGGGCTTGGAAACACTTTAATGTCTAAAATCGTTAAACGGTTAGACAGAATCACTGTATATGATTGTGCGATTCAGTGGAGTTTTGAAGACACTTTAATAGCTGAAATCAATGTAGTGGACAACAGTATCACTGTATATGATGATGTTCTTGATGGGAGATTCAGAGACAGACTGAAGCTGGACAATCAAACTGGATCTCTGACCATCACAAACACCACAATGAAACATGCTGGACGTTATGACTTACGGACCAATATTTTCAGCAGGCCTTCTTTTATTCGTCTCATTGTCTACGGTGAGTTAAATATCAGTTCAACATGTTTTATTACAGCTAGATCTAAAGAAGTATCTTATCATGACTAATGAGTTCAAATGACTAATTCTCTCACTTTCACATGAACAGCAGGTTTATATTTAACTTTCTATTCAATAGTTTTAAATGCTCTACTTTTGATCATCTTGGCTCCTCTCAATGTTTCTTGAATATCTTCATTCATCCTCATTTCTCTTTATTCTCTGATGTTTTTCAGCTCGTCTGCCTGTTCCTGTCATCAGCAGTAACTCTTCACAATGTTCTTCATCATCATCATCATGTTCACTGGTGTGTTCAGCTGTGAATGTGAGTCATGTGACTCTCTCCTGGTACAAAGGAAACAGTTCATTGTCCAGCATCAGTGCGTCTGATCTCAGCATCAGTCTCTCTCTACCTCTGGAGGTGGAATATCAGGATAAAAACACCTACAGCTGTGTGCTGAACAATCCCATCAGCAACCAGACTCAACATCTGGACATCACTCACCTCTGTCACACATGTTCAGGTACGGCAGTGCTGATATTAGGTGATGTCAGCGCTGATATTAGTGTTTATTGACTGATCTGATCTCAGTTTGATGTTTTTATTCCTCAGTCCACTGTTGTGGTCCTACTGAAGCTGTGATATGATTGGTCCTCTCTGCTCTGGTGGGCGTGGCTACTGTCATTATTCTGGTTTGTGAAATCAGATCCAGAAGAGCTGAAGGAGATCAAGCACATATTCACACATCAGATACATGATTGATGATGATTTTGCATATATTAATATTTGTGAGATTTATCTATTAATGGCTTTACTGGTTTTCAACTTTTTCAGGAAGTGCTTAAATCTAATGCAGAACATTGAACTTTCTTTTCTTCAATCAAGATTCTTCCATTTTTTTTGTTCTTCTAGTGTTTTGGTCATAAATACAGATTTAAAAAACAAATCTTATTTGTAAGACTTTATTGTATATATTTCTCTCTGATCAGTCCCGGCGCCATGGGCGGGCATTGGGGGCCCTGGCCCGCCCTGTGAGTCACTAGTGCCCGCCCTGGATGAGTCGACAACTCCACGTCCCACCAACCACCAGTCCTTGCTTTTTTTAATCAATAGGCTACTGTCATCAAAAGTTATCGTTTTGTATCATAACTACCGGATAAAAATGTGTTTGATCTGATTTAAAAAAATAAAATAAAATAAGATAAAATAAAATAAACGGATTTGATTGGTTTGTAAATATTGAGCGCGGAAATGTTTGGTTGTGTGCTAAGCATAGTGCTGTCGCTTAATGTTAGCAGTCATTTTTTAAACAACTGCTGAACTATCTCGTGTGACGGTCCGTGTACGTTTTGATAGTTTGTTTTCCAATTTGAAATGAAATACGCAGAAACGAGAAAACAGTCGTTTCCCGTTTTTTCGTTTGTTAAAAAAACGGAAAAACAAGATTTTGACTCGATTTTCGTTTTTTCGGGTCATGGATAGAATACGGAAACACGACTTCAAAACTCGTTTTCCACATGTGGGCGGTCATTACACGCCCCTTTCAGCCGATTGGTCAATCAAATCTGAGCCAGTGACGTCATCTTCAGTTCGTTCAACAAAATAACAGTCTCTCCTGCTATATCAGTAGATGTCATAAATCGGCTTTCTTCTGTGCAACCTAACGGGTATTTCACAGAAATATTTATTTCAGAAATGTTAATCAGCACACAGACTGTTGTAATGCGGTTTGTAGTTTAATATGCATGCTGAAACTGCGCTACCCACACAGAGGAGCGGGTAAAGCACAGATTTAAAAAAAACAAACAAACAAAAAAAAAACTAGTTTTTATTTTATTCTATTTTGAATAAATAGAATAAATCACAATAAATAAGTAGTGTAAGCAGTTTTGAAAAACGAACAATAGCTCATCTCTCTATTTATTTTATATAGCCTAACATTGCCTGCTGAATATATAGGCTAATGTTAATAACCCTTTGGTTAAAAGATTGAGGGAATATGTAAAGATCAAACATTAAAGATTAAAATTACAGCTACATAGCTATTTTAGTTATTACAAAATAATATATATAAAACGAATTAATTTAAAGCTGAACTGAAACAGAAACCGGCGTTATAACTACCTCTCTAATTTGACACAAATCCAAATGTTTCAATATTCACGATTTGGAGGCTAAACTATATTTATTATTTGAACGCTTTTATTGTATAGCCTACAGACTACTTAAAATGAGCAGTATAACTTTTTATATATTTGGTTGAATAGGCTATGTTATTTTGACAGTTAACAGGCTGTGATGTCAAGTTACTAAAACTGATGTGTGTGCGCGTTAGGCGCCGACGCGTTCACTTGAATTTTCTTATAAAAGCGGAAACAACTTAAAATACTCAGACATTTATGGTCAAATATGTAACACCATTCGAATCTGCGAAGGTTAAATAGGCCTATTATTTTTGTACACTCACAATAAAAACAAAACATTGCTCGTAAAATAAACAAATTTTCTGCCGTCTCGGTTTCCTTTCTGTGAACGTCTCAAAAATGAACCGACACTCATATTGTCGCATTTTTTCCCCTTTCATTTGGTAATATGTTAATTACTTAAGTGAAATAAATTTCGCGCATAGGCTATTTATTCGTTTATATAATTGAATCCTTTTTTTCTCCGTTCACAGAAGCGCGGCAGGTGCGTGATGATGATGAATCCTCATGTTCTGTTGTTTATTCTGCTATTTGTTCATGTAGGCTAAAACTAACCCCCTGGGATTTTTTTAATGATTCACAGACATTTATCATATATGCATACAGTAAATTTTCCCGCTGTTTAAGCCACGAATGTTTACAAAATAAAATAATTACAAAGATAATAAAAGATAATAAAATAATTACAAAGATAATAAAAGTTCTATGTTCAATATACAAGAGTTTTTGTTTTGCTGTTGTCCACTAAAGCAGCTGACGCAGAATCGCCAATTGCCGTTAAATCGAAATTGAAAGTAAAATGTTCAGGGCCATTTAATTCATTCAAAAGCGAAGGAAAGACAGAAAAGTGAGGATAGCAAGTAAACTGTGACGTATAATAATGTTCACTGTGTTCATAAAAGTGTTTCATTTAAGAGATAAAATCTGCATGGCCATTTATAAGTAAGGAAAACTAAAAAGGCCCCCGATGGTGATACCGTTATTAGGTGTTGCCACACAGTGGATAGCCTATTTTCTAATATGACTTCATAGTCTACTATATAGCCATGCAAGGAATGCGTCTGCTAAATGATTGAATTTAAATGTATAAAATGTAAACAAAACATTAAAATAAGAAAAAAAATGAGTCCAGTAGCCACTGATCTATAGAGAATCTATCATTATGTACTATAGCCTATTGATCGGTGGTAGTATCCCAAAGGATGTCATGCGCTTGGTAACAGATGTAGAGGCATTTACATTTTACATTTAAAAAAAAACAATGACAGCTTAAAAACAGACTAGGTTTTTTAAACTTTTTTATCTGTGCAAACATATTTCTGTGAAATACGCGTTAGGTTGCACAGAAGAAAGCCGATTTATGACATCTACTGATATAGCGGCAGAGGACTATTATTTTGTTGAACGAACTGAAGATGACGTCACTGGCTCAGATTTGATTGACCAATCGGCTGAAAGGGGCGTGTAATGACCGCCCACATGTGGAAAACGAGTTTTGAAGTCGTGTTCCCGTTTTCTATCCGTGACCCGAAAAAAACGAAAATCGAGTCAAAATCTCGTTTTTCCGTTTTTTTTAACAAACGAAAAAACGGGAAACGACCGTTTTCTCGTTTCTGCGTATTTCATTTCAAATTGGAAAACAAACTTTCAAAACGTACACGGACCTGTGACAGTGTCTGAGGATATACCAATCAAAGACCACCAAAGTTGGCAGGAGAGATAAGCGAGGTAATGCTAGGCGAAAGCCCGAGTGTTGCTGTGAGACTGAGACATATCCAGCTGCAGACCCGCAGCACCACAGTTTCAGAACCGCAGCCGCAGAGACTGACGCGCTTCTACTATGATATTTGTCTGAACTATTTTCGCTGCTAAAACAGAACAGAAACAGTCAAAATTGCGTCTAAAATGTAAGTACATTCATATTACTGCCATATGAAATCAGTGTCACATTTTCAGTCGTGGTATTATTCGACACTCTTGGTCGTGTGATGTTGTTTAAATATACAAACTCCACATTTGAATTTTTACTGCAGTATTCAGCCGCGGCTCGTCTGGGTGGGGCATAGCCCAACAAAATATTCATCCAAAAATAGACTGAAATAATAATATATTGTAAATGTGTCCAGCATTCTGCAACAAATATTTTTTCAGATTTTCTAGTCGTAAAGTGAGCAGGGTATATTAAAATATAGCGTAAGGATTCGGCAGGCATGAATCATGATAAGCGGGGCAGCCTGTCTCAGAGCCCTCCCAGCTCTACAGCGCCCCACAAATTTCCAATGTAAACCTATGATGAAAACCTGTGGTAAAAAAAAATGGAACTGCAGCACCCATTTGAGCAGCCGTTTGAGCAGATTTCTGGCTGCCCCGCTTACTTCCAAGTGACGTTATGTCACGTAAACCTCGCTCTAGGTCAAGACAACATCAGTCCGTTTCACATATGTGTCTGTATCAGGTCAGTAACTAGTTGGCATGTCTGTTCTTCCTATGTGGAGTAGCGTATTAAATAAATTAGAGGATAAACCCTTTAGTTCATGTGAATAGATTCTACATACAGTAGTTCTGTTGTGTTTGTTTTATGTTTTTCTGAGAATAGACTTTTTTCTTCGCTGGAATTCCTACATACCTTGTAACATCCTAAAACAACATTTGTCATGCTGCGCTCATTTGTTTCGATTTCTCCTCGAGAGGCAGCGCGAGCGCCTCAACAGCGCAACATTTTGTTAGCGTCAGTACATTACATCAGCGTCAGCCTATATATTATTATGCACTATCGATAATATCGATATTATTATGCACTAAGCCACTTAGACTAAATTAATGCAGAAGCATTATCGCATTTTGGTGATTCTCTAGTCATTTTTTTTGTTATTGGCGTTTTAATCAGGCCAGGCAAGTAAAATTCTCTTTCACTTGCCCCTTTAAAAAACCAACTTGTCCCGGGCAATGTCGAGGGTCCGTGTACCTTCGTATAATTTGTTTTTTTGTTTTTGTCTTCTAAACAGAAAAACGAAGAAAGCATTCATTTATCACATATTCAACCCTCCTCGTGAGCATAAATAAACAAATCTCGAGTCGTTTTTTTCATATTTTTATTTCGTTTTAATCACACTTTGTTCTAATCCACCAAAAGGAAAACAATAAAACCAAAATGGATAAACGGCTTGAATATTCGATTTCTACATGGGCGGGAATAAAACGCCCCTTTCCGCTGATTGGTCAACCAAAGATCAAGCCGCGCCATCAGTTCTCAGCTCCAGAATCAGCTCCGCGCAACAGTAGACTATATATCCGATACATTTGTACGGATTATTACAGAGTTTTTTGCAACTACATTTCATCTAGTTCTCATCAAACAGCCAGACTAATAAATAAACACAACCCGTGCCGGGGCAGAGCCTAGACAGAGCTTTCTTATAAGCTATTCATTCGCGTGCCGTGAAATACTAATTTATCGTAATAAATATTAGCTAATTTACGTGGCATCTGCTCTCACAACTTTGGCACACTTATTAGCCTCAATCTGTGTCCCGAAGCGCAGAGCAGAATTGATTCAAGGGTCAAGTCATCTTCATTTATATAGCGCTTCTTACAATACAGATTGTTTCAAAGCAGCTTCACAGTGATAATAGGAAATTAATAGACAGCGTTTGTTTTGGCTTTACAGCAGCTATTAAGTCTATCGAGCTAAAGTTTTTGATTGAATCACTTTCGTTGTAAGAATCAATAATTATTAACTTAAATGACGCTTAAATGACACATTTTTAACTGAAAACAGAACAGAAACAGAAACTTTTAATGCGTCTTGCCATTCATTACGTGTTTAAGGGTAGACTATAACATTTTGAACAATAAAGCCAGAGATGAATATATATTTTTATATTTATTGCCATCTATTACCATCAAAAAATTAATTAGTAAAATAAGCTATATTTAAAATAGCTATCTTATTAAAGGCATGCCATTTTTAATTTTAAATCTTAAATTTAGTCAATACATTTATATTTTTACATTATTTTGTTTCAACCAAAGGAATCTTGTGCTGCAGAGGTGGCAATGAAGTTGCTTTTAGATGTATTTACACAATTAATGCTGCTTAGAGAGGTCTGTAAATACATTCACACAGCAGAGCAAATACATAATGTAATTACATTAATTTTATGTTTTTATAAAAATTTACAAAAATAAATAAATTACAAGATGAAACGAATATAAAATATCGCCAGTAGGTGGCAGCAAGTCACTGTGTTAATGAACGAGTGATTTTATTCAATCGATTCGCTCGAAATGCTGATTCATTCAGTAATGAAAGGCTGTATGGCTGGTGAATCACTCAACCGATTTGTTCAAAGACTCGGATTCATTCACGAATTTACTACTATAGGCTACTCTGTGCACCTAATGTTGCGAGTCGCACAATGATCTGTGACTTTGCTTTAGAAATTTAGCTGGCAGAAAAAATAAAACATTGTTTTGAGGGACATACTCAGTGTTAATGAAATAAACTCGGTGTATTGCTCAAAACAACAGTCAGGACCGCTGATCTGCACTTCACTACAATGTAACATTCTCTCTGCGCTGTTTGTCGTGCATTTTTGGTGCACAGATTTCAAGAGTTGATCAGCTAAATAAAACAGGCGGTGTGCCAATTAGGGGTAGTTGTGACAGCAGATGCAATGTAAATAAATTAATATTTAATATGATAAACTAACTCCACCGCACGCAAATGTATGCGCAGGCAGAAGAAAGCTATGTCTAGTCTGTAGGGTTTGTGTCGAGCCATTCATTAATCTGGTTGTTTGAGGAGAAATAGACCTAGATGAAATGTCCGATACATTCTCTCCGAGCTGTCCAGCGCGCCGCGTTGCTCCAGCAGAGATTTTTAGAGTTGGTCAGCTAAATAAAACAGCGGTGTGCCAAATACATAGGCTAGGAGTAGTTGTGAGAGCAGATGCCACGTAAATTAATATTTAATATAATAAATCTGCCAAAATATTAATATTTAAATTCACGCGAATGAATAGCTTATAAGAAAGCTCTGTCTAGGCTCTGCCCCGGCACGGGTTGTGTTTATTTATTAGCTATTTATTAGTCTGGCTGTTTGATGAGAACTAGATGAAATGTAGTTGCAATAAACTCTGTAATAATCCGTACAAATGTATCGGATATATAGTCTACTGTTGAGCGGAGCTGATTCTGGAGCTGAGAACTGATGGCGCGGCTTGATCTTTGGTTGACCAATCAGCGGAAAGGGGCGTTTTATTCCCGCCCATGTAGAAATCGAATATTCAAGCCGTTTATCCATTTTGGTTTTATTGTTTTTCCTTTTGGTGGATTAGAACAAAGTGTGATTAAAACGAAAATAAAAATATGAAAAAAACGACTCGAGATTTGTTTATTTATGCTCACGAGGAGGGTTGAATATGTGATAAATGAATGCTTTCTTTGTTTTTCCGTTTAGAAGACAAAAACGAAAAAACAAATTATACGAAGGTACACGGACCGTCGAGCCCATGCGACGTGTTTAGTTGTTCCTCGTTTTTTTTTTTTTTTTTTTTTTTTGTCCATTTAATTCATAATTAATGTTATTATGCAATAAGGTTGATTTGTGCCCCCTGAAAAAAATGTAATGCCCGTCCGTGAATTTGTGTCTGGCGCCGGGTCTGTCTCTGATACAAAAAAAAAAAAAAATGAATAAAGAGATTTCACTTCACCACTGCTGAAGGATTGAAGGGTTTTCATTAACAACCCATGTTTGATTTTAAGAAAGCAACCATACATTAGTGTTGTTTTATTTACTTTGTTTTTTATATTAATTTCATAATCATTTATAATCATTAGTCAGTTAAGTTGTTGTCATTGGATTTATCATTTATTCAAATTATTATTATTATTTGATTTATCATCATTTATCTTAATTTTTCTTCATATAATCATTTTATTATTATTTTTATTCATTTATGTTTTTTTTTATATTACTTTTTTCACTCATTTCCATTCTCTTGCAATGCTTGCTATCGTTGTTAATCTCATGATTGTGTGGTTTGAAGGGATGTTTGAGTAAGAGATCAGAGAAAATCTCCATTTCAAGGTTTCATCGTCACAGGATGATGTTGTGAAGCAGTCATTTTCCTTTGTTTTTCTCTTGGTTTAACAACACTTGTTGGAATTGCACTGGTCAGATGAAGTCAGATCATTGAGTAGTGAAACATCTAGATGGACTCTGAGCATTGAAACATACGCAACTGAGATTATTCAACATGCTCTGCTCTATTATCATAACTTCATCTCCTGCTTCTGCTCTTCTCTGGTTTTCTGACTCATATCGTCTGGCAAGGATTTGGCGTTTGAACTGAATCTGATATTTCTGACGCGGAGATCCATCCAAACTAACGTTTTGGCACAATCTAACATGCTGTCCATCTGTCATATGTATTTGATTGTCTTTATCAATAAAGTTTTCTCACTCTGAGGTTCAAAAGTCTCTTTATTATGTTTACATTTAGTCATTTAGCAGACGCTTTTATCCAAAGCGACTTAAAGCGATGTTGATCATCTCCTGGAGCATTTCAGACTATATGTGTATTTTAAAAAGTTCAGCAATGCCACATATAAAGCTTTACATTATTAAAACTTTATTTGTAAATGTTTACATTATAATTAAGCTTATGAATATTTTTTTCTATCCACAATAATAAACATCTTCCCCAGCTTCTCCTTTAATCTGAGCAAACACTGATTCGGGACACATTATAATATACAGTGGGTACGGAAAGTATTCAGACCCCCTTAAATTTTTCACTCTTTGTTATATTGAAGCCATTTGCTAAAATCATTTAAGTTCATTTTTTTCCTCATTAATGTACACACAGCACCCCATATTGACAGAAAAACACAGAATTGTTGACATTTTTGCAGATTTATTAAAAAAGAAAAACTGAAATATTACATGGTCCTAAGTATTCAGACCCTTTGCTCAGTATTTAGTAGAATCACCCTTTTGATCTAATACAGCCATGAGTCTTTTTGAGAAAGATGCAACAAGTTTTTCACACCTGGATTTGGGGATCCTCTGCCATTCCTCCTTGCAGATCCTCTCCAGTTCTGTCAGGTTGGATGGTAAACATTGGTGGACAGCCATTTTTAGGTCTCTCCAGAGATGCTCAATTGGGTTTAAGTCAGGGCTCTGGCTGGGCCCTTCAAGAACAGTCACGGAGTTGTTGTGAAGCCACTCCTTCGTTATTTTAGCTGTGTGCTTAGGGTCATTGTGTTGTTGGAAGGTAAACCTTCGGCCCAGTCTGAGGTCCTGAGCACTCTGGAGAAGGTTTTCATCCAGGATATCTCTGTACTTGGCCGCATTCATCTTTCCCTCGATTGCAACCAGTCGTCCTGTCCCTGCAGCTGAAAAACACCCCCACAGCATGATGCTGCCACCACCATGCTTCACTGTTGGGACTGTATTGGACAGGTGATGAGCAGTGCCTGGTTTTCTCCACACATACCGCTTAGAATTAAGGCCAAAATGTTCTATCTTGGTCTCATCAGACCAGAGAATCTTATTTCTCACCATCTTGGCAAACTCCATGCAGGCTTTCATTTGTCTTGCACTGAGGAGAGGCTTCCGTCGGGCCACTCTGCCATAAAGCCCCGACTGGTGGAGGGCTGCAGTGATGGTTGACTTTCTACAACGTTCTCCCATCTCCCGACTGCATCTCTGGAGCTCAGCCACAGTGATCTTTGGGTTCTTCTTTACCTCTCTCACCAAGGCTCTTCTCCCCCGATAGCTCAGTTTGGCCGGACGGCCAGCTCTAGGAAGGGTTCTGGTCGTCCCAAACGTCTTCCATTTAAGGATTATGGAGCCCACTGTGCTCTTAGGAACCTTAAGTGCAGCAGAAATGTTTTGTAACCTTGGCCAGATCTGTGCCTTGCCACAAATCTGTCTCTGAGCTCTTCAGGCAGTTCCTTTGACCTCATGATTCTCATTTGCTCTGACATGCACTGTGAGCTATAAGGTCTTATATAGACAGGTGTGTGGCTTTCCTAATCAAGTCCAATCAGTATAATCAAACACAGCTGGACTCAAATGAAGGTGTAGAACCATCTCAAGGATGATCAGAAGAAATGGACAGCACCTGTGTTAAATATATGAGTGTCACAGCAAAGGGTCTGAATACTTAGGACCATGTGATATTTCAGTTTTTCTTTTCTAATAAATCTGCAAAAATGTCAACAATTCTGTGTTTTTCTGTCAATATGGGGTGCTGTGTGTACATTAATGAGGAAAAAAATGAACTTAAATGATTTTAGCAAATGGCTGCAATATAACAAAGAGTGAAAAATTTAAGGGGGTCTGAATACTTTCTGTACCCACTGTACAGTGTTCCATTTCCTCCATCAGGGAACAATAAAGTCTTTAAATCTCTAGTGTGATTTGTCTCTGTGTCTCATCTGAGGATCAACAGCTCCATCTAGTGATTTGCTCAGTATCTTCATTCACTGACTCCACTAGTCCAGTCTGATTGGTTCAGCTGGAGTGTCATTTGCTTTCTCACTAAAGAATTTCTTCACAAACCTGGTATTTCTTTTATATCGTGAACACAGAATTTCTCTTGGACAGTTTATGGAAGTTGGCTGAATGGAGTTGGTCTTTTCTTTTTACCAGATCTTGTTCCTCCTCCTCATGCTGTGAATCTCTTGTCCTGCGGCGATGAAGCCAACTTCTGTTTTAAGGCACCTAAACTTCTGTTTTTCTCTGGTCCTCTGGCCTCGACCACAGCGGTCAGGCCAATCCCCTTTTCTGAAAGGAGCATTCCCATGAACACTAGCTTGTTGACAATTATGTTGAATGTCACAGTCTACGAGCCTATACGAGCAAGTGTAATAATCTCATCAGAGATATTTTCACTACCTCCAAACCTGCGAGAGCTGATGTGACTTCATGTTGATTTTGCTCTCTGAACGTCGACACTCTCTCTTGTACCGATATGTGCCATTATGTACAGCAAATTTTGTGAAGCCTCTGGACTGTGCTGTAAACTCCAGTTGTCTCACAGTGTTTTTGTGTGAGCGTCTCACTAATGCGGTGTTCACTCTGAACAAAGTGAGCACAAAAAAATGACCTGAAGACAGTTTACAGGAGAGAGCAGAACCAAACACTCGCAGAATCTCATGACAAGATCAAACTGTTGCTTTAAGACATTTTATCATGTTATGGGTCAGTTTATTTCTGTTGAAAATGATGTAACTGACTTAGAGGAAGTTGAGGCCTACTGGAGCTCAAAGTGTCAATGTTCGGAGGATGTGAATCAATCAGAAGGAAAGAGCTAGATGGTCACATGCATCAACACTTAAAGATGTGCAGTCATTTTAGCTGATGATCGTTTCACTCCACTTTAATACAGAGCAGCTTCACATCAACACATCTGTCATTTATTACTGAAGCAGTTTTGAAGAATTTGTCTTTTCATATTTGTGGACTGAAACCGTTGAAGATGTTTCACCCCGTTTTCTTCTGTTTGTGTTTCTGGCGTCTGGTTGGTGAGTTTGAAATGTGTTTTTATGACTTCATTTGCTTCTGCATTAGATTCACTGTTTGTTTTTCTAAAACACTATTTTCCCTCTGTTGTGTCTGTTTAGTTTTATGGAAATAATTCATTTCAATTTTCAGGCTGTTTACTTCAGTTATTTTATTCTTTGTTTGTTCTTCTGGTGTGTTCCCAGCTAACAGAATTTTGTTATAAGAACGTTCTCTAAATATTCAGTGTTTGTTCTGAGAACATAAAAAACATCCAGCTTTCTTGACGTTACAGGAAGTTTTTTATAAGGTATATTATGGTGACCTCAAACTAAACATTTTCCATAAGACATCAACATCTAAATCTCTGTTCATTCTCAATAAGATCTTCTGTAGTTAGTAATAAGTGAAGCTGGTAATGCTGTTTGTGGAGTTGTTTAATCAGATATTCAGAGATTTAATGTCTTTTATCTTCAGTTCATCTAAGGCTGTGGCTGAAGAAAGTTGTAGTTTGTGTTCTTATTTCTCTTTCTTTCAGTGTTTGTTCACAGCAGGCGTTTGAATGATTGAAAGAATGTTTCAGGAACATCAAACTAACCTTTAAATAACATTCTACTAACATTAAGGAAACTGGACATTTTTTTGTTCTTGGAATGTTACAAATCAACGTTCCTACAATGTTGAATTTTAAATCAAAATTAAGTTGAAAGAACATTTGAGGAACATTATACCTTATAAAAACTTTCATGTAACGTCAAGAAAAATGGAAGTTTTTTATGTTCCCAGAACCAACACTGAATATTTAGAGAACATTCTTATAACAAAATTCTGTTAGCTGGGTTTGGTGTTGAAGTGAAGTCAGTGTCAGTGATGGAGGGAGATTCAGTCACTCTAAACACTGAGCTTACTGAAATACAGACAAATGATCTGATCGAGTGGAGGTTTGGACCTAAGAAATCACTGATAGCTCAACTCAATAGAGACTCCAGTACAATCTTTAATGATGTTCCTGATGAGAGATTCAGAGACAGACTGAAACCGAATCATCAGACTGGATCTCTGCCCAGATAGTAAGCAATGATTGAAACAGTGCTAAATCAATGTTAATGTGTCAACGTTAACCTCATTGAATCAATATCACTTTTGCAGCTGCAATTAATGTTGAAAAAATGTTGACATTTCAACCAAAAATCAATGGTAATGGCATTGAATCAATGTTTGCACTCTCAGAAAGTGAAACACAACTACAACTTACTTAAAGCCACACATCCTGAAATCAACTGAAGATAAAAGAAGACAATAAATCTCTCAAGATCTCAGCAGAAGCTCTTTTTGAGAATTAACAGAGGTTTAGATGTTGATGTTTTATTGAAAATGTTTGGTCACCGTTATGGTGATCAGTGTTTCACTTAGTTGGGCAGTTCGATTGTTCACTTTTCATGTGAGTTTGTGGTCTTTGTAACAAGTGTTTACTAAAACACATCATTTGTTGCAAAGAAAAAAAAAAGAGAAACAAAATGATCAGGTGATATAGTTATCATCATAAAGCAAAATCATTTACTAACTGTACTTCAGACCAAAAGTGTATATTTGTTTTTAACAAGTTAATTTTACCAACAATACTTTCTTGTTACAGATCAGACATTCTGAAACTTGATTTTAAAAAGTAAAAAATCATTAAACACAGACATCAAGAATCAGCATGAATCTCAACAATGGTGACATGCTTCATGTCGCTATGCATGCTGGGAGTCATGAGTTGTATACTATGGTGGCTCCCAGCATGCATTGCGGCATGAAGGATGTCACCATTGTTGAGATTCATATGCTGATTTTTAAGTCAGTTGTAGTGGTGTTTCATTTTTTGAGAGTGTGCAAACACTGATTCAATGCCATTACCATTGATTTTTGGTTGAAATTTCAACATTTTTTTTTAACATTATTTGACATTGTTTTGATCATTGCTTGCTATCTGGGTGACCATCACAAACATCAGAACTGAACATGCTGGACTTTATGAAGTGAATATTCTCAGCAGCATCAGAGAGATCACATACAGATTCAATATTACTGTCTATGGTGAGACACAATTACAGTGTCTTCATAATAATTGTAGTGTTTTTACACAGTTATTTAATAAGTATTTACAAAACAAACCACTTTTTATGATCACACACACACAATTATTGGTGCACTTTCTTTTTTTATACCTGCTTTCCTGCACCAGTTTTTTTTTAATCCTGTTGGTCATTTTTATATGTCATTTTCCTGTAGTGTAAACTTGTAAATTTGAAATTTGTTCAGCTGATTTCTGTCTTCTGTTGTGACACCTTCACTCAAAATAATGATTTTTTTAGGTGCTACAACATCAGACCCACCGACACCTCATCACGTCTCATACTCTCTGGTATTGGTGATCCCTGCGTCTGCTGCTGGATTTCTGCTGATTGTGGCTGTAATTGGAATGTTTTGTATCTGCAGGAAATGCAGAAACGCAGGTGAAGTGAACCTACAGCTTAAACATACTTAAAAACAATATACTTCCTGTTTGATTGAACGTGTGTAATTACAGATTTGACTCATGATCAAACAGATGCAACACTCTACAAACACATTGGACAAATCACAGTAAGTGTCTGTGTTGTTTCAATCACATTTGCATGCATTCATTTAACAGAGCAAAATAACTGCAGAGCATATAGAAATATTCCTGTTTAAATGTGTATGATTGCATACTGCAAACTACTTCACAAACTCATTGGACATATTTGGCAGTGTGCGGTATATTATGTGATGTGTTGAACATGATTTATGGTTTCCAGAGTCTCTCTCGTTGGTTTTATTTTTGTTACTGTTATTAAAGTTGTTTGAGTTCTAAATTTTCATAATAAAAGTCCTAAAAATGTAAAAGACACAGAGTCTCCTCCATTATGAACAAACACAAAACAATCATCACCTGCAATAAACACTGACTCATATCCCATAATATTCACTGATTTATATCCTATACTCAGTCTGCTCATTTGAGTATTATAATGATGCTCAGATCCAAAGTGTTTGTGTTTGTCTGACAGGAATCTGAGATGACGGAGGTGACGTACACGTGTTTCATCACAGAACAATGATCAAACTCTGATTCATTTTCCTCTCAAAAGATGTTCTGATAACAACTGCATCTGTCTCTCTATTACTGTTTCAAATATAATTTGATTTGTTAATTTGTCTTTTATTTTTCCTCTGATCTTTGATGAGTTTATTATGATCCTGGATGACAAATAATGTACAGAGAATTTTATTTTATTTAATTCTTTATTTGACAGGGACAATGGACAGTAAAAAAAATACTGCCCCAGAATTAGCTACAGAGCTAAATTTCATCTGCTGTCCCTGAGTAAGATAGGACCAAATTATCAATATAAAAATATATAGACCTACAATAAAATCCCCACACAAAGTATATAACATATAAGCCATCACTTAACAATATAAACTACAATAGAAAAGAAAAAAAAAAATCAATATTACATTATATATTCAATGATCACTTATCTTTAACCATTTTTTTCAAATGCGTTGGAACAGGGGGGGGTGTATATTTTATATATAAAATATACACCCCCCCCAACCATTTTCTCCACCCCTCTAGGGGTCAGCCAGCTGTTTTTTTCGTTCAGTGGCTTGATATTACCGGTATGAATTTTCATGTTCCAAAATGTTGTGAAAATAAAACAGCTCGCCCTCGTTCATTTCAGGGGTTCTATTTAATTACCATTTGTGCATTTCATTCATTGTGCCTTGACACCAGTTCAAAACTGAGTCACAAAAGTCCGCGTAAGAAGCATAAAGCCTCGTTTACACTGCACGCGTGTGCGTTGCATTACGGCTCCGGCAAGGTTTTGTTCCGTCTTCTGAGCGGTGTCAACTCACACCAGAAGCATTTCAGAAGCGAAGCGGCTGGATTCCCGATACCACGAGATTTGCATGTCTGACGTTTTTTTCATTGATTTTTTTCGTGTTTTTAATGGCTAAATTGTTTTATTTTGTCCGGTTTTATTGTGTTTATTGCTATGCCATACTTTATTTTGCTGTAGCCATACAGATGAAGTTAATACACTTAAAATTCCAGTTATGGACAACAAAAACAAAGAAATTTCAAGTTTTTCAACTTCGAATCTCTTGTTGTCAGTTTCTGGCATCGTAGTGATGCGAAATATGAGCAGGAGTTTACTCAGGGTGATTATTTTGACTTTATTTTGTATTTGAGCTGCGCGTCTTTGACGCGGCGTCCGTCAAAAATAGGCGAGGCGCCTATCTTTAGCGAAGTGGCGCGGCGAGCTTCTGGGACGCTTCTCAAACGCACCGCGGCGCGGCTGATGTAAACACGAGAGTGGCCGCGAATCAGCTTCGGTAGCCGCGTCGCAGCCGTAACGCGCCGCACACGCGTGCAGTGTAAACGAGGCTTAACACGTACAGACTCCATGTAGGCCTATGATTCGCTCTTTTGTTGTTCTGTTTTCTTTCAGGATCAAAAATATAACAAATGAAAGCGTTTATCTGTATTTCCGACTGATGAGAACTATGCATATACATTCATAAATCAGTCAATTTTGTATTTTATTATGAGATATTTTATTCTAATGTGATCAGTGACTCAAGCACTGATGGACCAAAGAGCGCGCATTTCGACATTTGCAGTAAAAACTTTAAATATAAATTCTCAGAAAATGCATTTAATACCAATATATTGAAACGTCTGTTTATATGCTCCATTAATAAAGGAGTCCAGACATTGGAAACATATCAGTTCACATGCGTTTTATATTTAATATGAGGGAAATAGACATGCATGCATGCGTGACACAAAAAAAATCTTTAACTTTTAGCTAGCAAAATATTTTTTAGTAATTCTGTCAATTACACTAAGGTTATTACATTGTCTGCCA
Organism: Megalobrama amblycephala; assembly: GCF_018812025.1. Classification (NCBI taxonomy): domain Eukaryota; kingdom Metazoa; phylum Chordata; class Actinopteri; order Cypriniformes; family Xenocyprididae; genus Megalobrama; species Megalobrama amblycephala. Next base: position 2,967,883 of record NC_063045.1, on the reverse strand, counting down.
TATATTTGCTTCTTATTTATTAAATACGGGCAATTGATTGATAAAACATTGATCAAAATTAAGATACAATTTATACAAAACGAATATCTTTTAAAAAGAGTTTTATATAAAACAAAACTTAATGAAGTCGTCAAAATCATGTTTTACCAAAAACAGCGCCGTTGCTAGGAGGGCGCCAGCGCCTCTGCCTTTCAGCGCCTATGCCTCGTGAGTGGATGATAGCCCTGAAGACGCCTAGCAATGATATACCTTTAGTGGTAGTATACCTTTAATTAAGTTATGCCTTAAGAGTCTTCGTAGCGCGCTAAGAGACAATGTTATCGGGAAACGCAGCCCAGGTATGATGCGTTTCATGCGTAATGGAGATTCCAAAACGCTCTTCTTTGGTCAGAACCATGGAGAGCGATTGCGGGTAGGTCTGTCCTATGCACCGAAAGAGCATCAAGCTATTAAAATCTATATTATGTATACGCACAGATAATATAACAGTAGCCCCCCCCCCCCCCCCCCCCAAAGAAGAATCCCGCCCCCCCTCTCACAATATAGTTCCAACGTCCCTGACTGAGTCTTATCTTACATCAAGGAAACAAAGTTTGTGTTCTTATTTCTCTTTCTTTCAGTGTTTGTTCACAGCAGTCGTTTGAATGATTGAAAGAATGTTTCATACTAACCTTTAAATAACATTCTACTAACATTAAGGAAACTGGACATTTTTATGTTCTTGGAATGTTACAAATCAATGTTCTAAGAATACTGAATTGTTAATCAAAGGCCCTGTTTAAAGTAATGCATTTTAGTTTTAAAATGGCGTTTTAAAATGAAAACGATCCTCGTCTCCACTGGCGTTTCCACAGCGTTTCAGAAACGATCTCCGTCTACACTACACGACTGAAAACGCACACTGGGTAAACAGTTGTAAACAGTTGCCTCTTGCGCATGTAGGTAGCTGCAGTGTTAAAAAAAAGCAGAGTTTAACTGCACAATGGCTGCTAAAATGACAACAAAGCCAGCAAAGATTGCAGTTCAGTCTCCATGTTATTGTTTACATGGTCGTCAAGGATACACAGAGCGAACATGGCCAGCCACGCCCTTGTTTTCAAAAGTCAGTTTATAGTGAAACGCAACCCCGGTGTTTTCACACTAAAACGGGGTCTGCAGCATTTTTGAAAGTCTCGATCCTTGAAAATGCCGGCGTAGTGTAAATGTCAGGCATAACCATAGCAAAACTTCTTGTCTGTGTGTTTCTCTGATGCTGTTACTTGTTCCTCTGATGAGTGTCCTGATACAATTTAATTTATCACCACAAAAATATGCAAATTTACGTAATATTGTCTGATTCCATTTCAATAAATGTGTCACTGATTGTTTTCTTATCTCATGTGTTCTTACATTCAAATAAATTACTTTATCATTTACACAAATTATATATCTATCTTATTTTACTCAAGAAGATGAGTTACAGTAACAACGACAATCAGATTCATGTTTACTGAAAGCAAACATTAAAAGATTATTTCTGTCCTTTGCTTCTTTTCAGCTGGATAACTTAAAAAATGCTTTTGTTTTGCAGCTTAAGGAAGTATTTCTATAATAGACTTTCAGAAGAACAAAATGATTTGGTCCATGAATAAGGTACAAAATCTCATTAAGAGATTAACAGTTCACTTACATGAAGACATTTTGATAGTTTTAAACTTTTCTTGAATTGATGAAGTAATTTGATTAAATCGGATGTAATGTTTCAGAGGGACTGAAACTGGTTAGGTTTAGCTTTCTAATTGATTTACATTTTAAACAATGTTATTATTATATTCCAAAAAAGCATGTTTATCTTTAAAACATTTCAATTAATAAAAACTAAAGAATCACCTAGAATATTTTCCCCCATTATTTCAAAGCACATATGATGGGGACTTGAAAATGCAGTAAGAATAACACAGGTATTTATGTTTGTGTAAGGAATGTGGCTTTATTGTCTGATTTTTATAATCATTCACTTTCAGTAATAATTAAGAGAAGAGATTTGCAATTTTTCCTCTGATCTTCTTGATCTTTTTTTTTTTTTTTTTTTTTTTTTAAATCTTTGCAGTTGTTTTGCTTGTTCTCCATAGTGTTGATACTATAAAATGCATAAGTGGTGTGTTTCTTTTTTCAAGAAAGAATGTCGGTGCACCAGTTGAATTTCTCTTTAATAGAAGATAAGACCGGGTGAGGCTTAGCTATTGTTCAAATAACCAAAAAAGTTCTTGTATTGTTTGGGTTTTATTTTTAAGCAAAGAGAAACTGAAACTGACTGTCTGGCTTGGACATAGGGCTGGGCGATATGGACCAAAAAAATCATATCTCTGTATTTTTATGCTGAGTGCACAATATGCATTATATGAATTATGGTATTTTCTGCTTTGCAGAAATCAGTCTGATGTTTTCCTCAAAGACCCATGCTTCATTTCATTTCAATTACATAAAAATGACAACAAACCTGACCATCAAGTCTGGGTAAACAGAAAGGTTAAGGAAAGTTGAAGCAAATTTAATACTACTAAAATGCTGTGGCATTTGTTGATCCTGCATGTTTTGCAAATTGTAATATTCCCATTAAACAAAACTGAATGTCTGGAAAATGTTCTCAGTACAAAAGCTTGTTGATTACTCCCAGTCTTATGGACTAATACATAGCATTAATTAATTAATGGTTAAACACATTATGAAAACAAAGAATTTCCTGTAGCTCAGACAGCCGAACATTGCACTAGCAATGCCAAGATCATGCATTCGATTCTCCGGAAAAGCAGAAGTGTACCTTGAGTTCAGTGTAAGTTGTGGATAAAAGCATCTGCAAAATGTATACATGTAATTATTACATTAATAAGCATTGATTTTGATCACTCAAAGAGTGTTTCAAGGTACTTTTTTGTGAAGCTGATTTGGGAGAAAAAAATGCTAAATAAAACAAACCAACTCATTTTCATTCCATCTCCATTCATCTATTCAAGCACAGAATGGAAGAATGTCTTTCTAAATGATAGGTCTATGCAAAGAAACAATGTGTTGACATGTAATGTGACAAACAACTTATGTCACATGAAAAACCTGTTTAAGCTATTGTTGAGAAATTACATCTGTTTTTAGTGAAAGTCCACCCACATTTATTAAAGCACTGATAAGACTGTGAGATCTGCAGATCAGCATCACTGCATTGAGCTGCTGAAGAGAGAATCTCTCTGAGTTTGATCTGAAGCAGCAGGTAAAGCTATTTTTCTCTTCATTTTACCTTTTGAGCTCAAATGACTTTTAATGCAAAAAAATTAAGTTGTTTTTACAAATATGCACAAAGAATATAATTAAAATAAGATTTTTTTCATGTGCAGGTGCTGTTTGTCATAATGAGGTTTCTAATCTCACTGTGTGTGTCACTACTGCTGCTGATTAATGGTGAGTGTTTAAAATCTGTCATGTAAAATGGCTTAATATCTTCACGATATTAAATCTATACTGTGTATTTAACAGGTGAAATAACCAATGGACAAACAACAGGTACAATCATTCTTGCACTTTATTTAATCTCCTGTTAATCTCCTTTAATGTACAAAACTACCCTTACCAGAGCACTGTTGAAAAATTAATTAATTAATGAATAAATAAATATTTAAGCACAATCAACTTGGCTGTTTAAGTCATTTCAACATAAATCACATTAAACTGGCTTAAAGTTATTTTTGTGTGTGTGTTAATGAAAAAACATTGTTGTCAACTTAATGATCATTTTTTTACAGTTTTTGCAGCATAAATTTATAAAGTGGTTACATCACGCAGTTGTAACTTTAAGGTGCTTATGTATTTGATTTGAAAAGTAAGAAGTTACTAAATAAATTATGATATAGGTGACTTGAGTAAATGTTTGACATTCTTCACTAAAAAATCCTAATAAAAAAACCTTTCTTATTAGGCTAAAATATCTATAATATGTAATATGAAACTGAGATCTATTACATAATTTCAAGAAATTATAATTTTTTTATAGTCATCTGAAGACCCTAGACACAAATAATACATTTTAACTGCTGTATTTAACCAAGGTGTTTTGGTCTGTGCGCTACAATCATGGGCTTGTAATAGAAAATTGTAAGTCAATTCCATTTCGATTTGACTTACATTATTTAAAACCTGACATTTCAACGTTTATTTAGACATATGTCTCATGTTTGTGTGATAAGTATTCACATTAGGTACAGTTCATTTGTAACGACTATCAGAATGGACTTCATTGAGAAAGAGACTGCAGATCACACATCATGTTTGTTTTCTTTATTTTGCTGCTGCTACTGCACTGTAAAACCGAACAGTGAAATTAATAAAAAATTAAATGAGTTTGTTTCACTCATATAATAATGAACGTTCATTGTACTTAATAGAAAAAAAAAATGTGTGAACTCAACATTTCATTGTAGTAAGCTGAACTTAATATGATTGAATTGAGTTGCAGCAGATTTCTAATCTCTAATTGCCACTTTGCATGAGATGCATCTTACGTTGCTGATATATATGAACAATTTATTAAAAAATTTAATTAAATTCTGATTGTGTTGGTAATTGGCACTTACCTAAAGCTAAAAGAAGTTTTGTGCCTCTAACCTCGAGTTGCTTTTTTATCTGAATGCTATGCAAAAAACACTTAAGGTTTGCCACAGACTTGTCCCACCAACTACAATTCAACTGAATGCTTCTTTATGTACCTCTACTCTTGAAAAACATTTTTTAAACAGGAAATGATGGAATATTTACTAAATATTTTCTGGTCTGTTCATACGGGATTAGCATTACCTGATGTAATTTTTCCGGTCGTTATTACAGAAGGTAAAAGTCGTCATAATTTTTACTGACTTAGTTCGTAATGATTTCTGAGATGGCACATTCGGACGGGATTAAAATCACTGAGAAGCTCAGGTAATAATTACTTTGCCCCACCTCTTCATGTAAAACTAATCCTGTCTAAATAGGGTTTTAGGCATACAATGCTTTTGAGAAATGCAGCTGAACAGGTGAGATGGGTGGAGTAGCAAGTGTGATGATCCATGATTGACAGCAAAACTTTGACATCACCGAGTGGTCAGAGCAGGAACAGCAGGACCTGAAAACCACCTAAAGAGACATGATAGTAGATGTTTTTTAAGTAAAACATTAAAAATATGAAACATTAAACTGTTAAACATTATTTTCACCTTATCAATAAGCATTTATTTTTAAAAATTATTCAAAGCCACTCTACTGATTTTTGAAAAAAAAAAAAAAAAAAAAACTTGCTGTTCAAATAGAAACAGGTGCTACTATAACAAGCCTAATACAGATAAATTCTACAGTCCAGCAAGTACAAGGAAATAAGGAATACTGAGGAGAAAAAATAACTAAGTATCATCGACTGTCTGTTGTCTGTCTCAGAACCTACGACTTCCATCTCTGATCCATGCTATGATTATAACACTCTTGATGATTCCTGGAGAGACATACGGCAAAGCCAGTACTATGGACGTGATGACACCCTTGTTGAATGGAGTGGATGGTATCGGCTCTATTTGAATGGAGAAAGTGCCCAGATGTCGGAGTGGTGTGTGAGTTATATGCAATGTGGTGGTGAAACTGGACTGTATCTCAATGGTTCTCATCCAACACTTGAGGATGGAGTGGTGACCCTTGAAGTTGTGGGAACTCATTCATGGTGGTGGTCAGGGTATTCCCGTCAGTGTGGCGCCTACAGATCCATGTCCATCCGAGTCAAAGCCTGTCCAGGAGATTATTATGTCTATGAATTTGTCAAACCCAACACATCAGTCTCTAGACCTACATATTGTGCAGGTACGATCTACAGGCTGTGTGGCTTTAAGTTTCATTTTCTGAGAGTACAAGCATGATGTTGAACCAACCTCAGGTTGTAACAGTGATTCAATGCCATTACCATTGATTTTTGGTTGAAATTTCAACATTAATTGCGGGTGCAAAAGTGATATTGATTCAATGTGGTTAACGTTGACACATTAACATTGTTTCGATCATTGCTTGCTATCTGGGTATTTTGACAGTGTTTACAAAGATCTCTTTTGTCTATGACAGTTGCTTTCAAAAACATCAGCAGTGATCCCTGCTACAACTATGAGTCTCTGGATCGTCCCTGGAGAGCCAACAATGAAAGTGGAGCTTACTTTTGTGATTACTCTTTCTCCTGGAATGGCTGGTACCGGCTTTTCTACAATGGGATGGACATCCGGATGCCAGAGACCTGTGTTAGTTCATTTAGCTGCAACACATACTATAATCTGTGGCTCAATGATCCTCACCCTCAGATAGAGGATGGAGTGGTGATCAGGGAGGTCTGTGGTAGTTATCATTGGGGAGGCTGCTGTGAATACAACTCAAAACCCATCAGAGTGAAAGCGTGCCCAGGCAATTACTATGTCTATGAACTTGTGAATCCACAATTCCAGTGTGCCGGATACTGCACAGGTACTGTGCTTTTCAGCCTTTTTTTATTTTAACTTTTAAAGTATTTCAAACATTTTTAAATTATTTCAGTCATGACTTACTTTGTTTCTTTGGATTTTTTTTTTTTTTTTAATTTTTATTTATTTTTAATTTTTTTATATATAAGATGTCAGCACGATTTCACAGGTGATTTCCACTGTGAGTCCAGACATAATCACTGTATCCAGCATCATCTTGAGTAAGTTTTTGCAATGATTCTACTCTACAGTTTAAAAAATGCACCTTTTATGCTTGAACATGTAGCATCACATTTACACAATCATGTCATGTACAGTACAAATGGCTGTATTTGATAAAAACAGAAGTTAAAATTTATTGAGAAGACTGTTTTAACCATGATTCAGTATTTTATATTTTTATATAAACTGATATACAAGCAAAGAGCCAAACTGCCCAACTAAATTAAACACTGATCACAATAATGATGACCAAACATAAAAAACAACATCTAAACCTCTGTTAATTCTCAAAATGAAATGTAGACAAATGACAGAAATAAAGTCAGTCTGGTTTGTAATAGAGATTTAATGTCTTTCCAGTTGATTTCATCTAAGGCTGTGCCTGAAGTCAGTTGTAGTTCTTGTGTTTCTCTTTCCTTCAGTGATTATGCTCGTTATCATCAGGTGTCTGTAATAATCACACAATCATCTCTCAATAAATCACTTAAGCATCTAATTAACTCTAACACTGCCTAAGTGTTACTTTTAACACCCAGCTGGTGGTATGAACACAGAGCGGTGTTAATTTAACACTATGAAATTACTGTGCATTCAGTAGAAAACGTATATGATGTAGTGTTTATTTTAGCCTATATTACGTTTGCCATGCCTGATTTCTGAGAGATGCATGGAAACAGCATCATGGCTCAGTTCATTAATATGTGTTTACACTCACACGCTCATTATTGCACAGTGACTTTAAAGGTTTATATATAATATTGTGCTATCCCCTGGCTCACCTGTTATCCAGCAAATACAAGGAAGTGACTGTGTCTCCTGAATATGTTTTTTTTTCTATTACTTGGTAGAACTTGTTATTCATTTTGAAGCCATTATTCGTGCCTTTCCAAATAAGGTATTTGGCTTCATGCACATCCCTAGTTCCTCATGATTATTACTATGTTTGAGTTGTTCAAATTTGCCCTCATAAAGTTCTTTGTTTTGATCTCTCTAACATAGATTATGACCCATGCAATAACTACAACATACTTGATAACTCCTGGCGAAGCACACTCAATTACTGGTCTTGGTATGGATACATATCTGATCATGATGACACTCGTGTAGAATGGGATGGCTGGTATCGACTCTTCATTGATGGATCAAGTGCTCAGATGCCTGAGTGGTGTTTTTATTACATGTCATGTGGAGGTTTTAGTTCTCTGTGGCTTGGTGGCTCTCATCCTCGGATAGAAGATGGAGTTGTTACTCGTGAAATTTACGGCTCTCGCGAATATCAGTGCAGTCGCTACAGCTCCAACCCAATCCAAGTCAAAGCTTGTCCTGGAAATTATTATGTCTACAAATTTACCAGGCCAAGGATTTCAATCCCTGCTCCTGTATATTGTGCAGGTACCTTCTTTAATCTTTATATTTGACATTCTTGTCATGAATTTTACTGTAAACTCTTACTTTACACTTTGTAAAATTCTCTCTCTCTCTCTCTCTCTCTCTATATATATATATATATATATAATGTTCTCTTTCTGCTTTTTCAAAATAGTACCTTTCTCTACTCCAAGTGTCGACCCCTGCTACAACTATACCAGTCTGGATGAGCCTTGGAGAGCCACTGACAACTATACTGACTATTATAACTCTAGATGTGATTATAATGTGGAGTGGAATGGCTGGTACCGACTGTTCCACAATGGTGAAAATACTCACATGCCAGAATCATGTGTTAATTATGGCAGGTGTGGCACTTATCATCCACTGTGGCTCAACGGCCCTCACCCACAGCTGGAAGATGGAGTGGTCACCCGTCAGGTCTGTGTTTCAGTGTGGAGTGACTGCCGTGCTTCATCAGTGGATGGCTGGTGTTCTTATAAATCCCACCCTATAAGAGTCAAAGCCTGTCCAGGAGATTACTACGTTTATGAGTTTGTAAAGCCAATATTTTGCGGGGCTTACTGTGTAGGTGGGTATTCATTCATATGCACTTCATTCATTTACTTTTGTGGTTTTTTGTTTTGTTTTGTTTTGTTTTGTTTAAAAATGAGTGATGTTGAAAAAAAATGTTTCTATAACAGAATCTACAAACGAGTCCATCCCACCAGAATCTACAACAGAGACAATCCCATTTATAGAATCCATTACTCCACCAATCACAACCACTGGTATTGTATTAACTCCTTTATAAAACCCTCACAAGCATCTTCGACTTTCCCCCCCTTTTTGACCCATTACATGAAGGTGTGGAAAAAAATGAATTTCTCTAGTAAAGATGAGTAAAATTACATTAGACAGAAGAAAAACAGCTCACAGAATGAATATGGAAAGGACAACAATTGTGTAAAGACTCATTTTCTGCATGGCACTAGACTGAATCCAATTACTGCATTAACTCTTTGCAATAAACGGTAAACAGAGAATGTATTTTTAATCTTTCATAAGCCCTTTCACATCCTCAAACTGTTTACAGGCCTCAGAGGCAGGAAATTACTTAGTAGCATGTAAGTACATGGATATAAGGTAAAAGAATCGACTAGGAGTTTGATAGCTCTCCATATATTTATATATATTTGTAATGTACTGTTGTTGCTGAAAACACAATTTACTTAAAATGATTGTAATGGAGCTCAAGTATAGAGTGCTCTGCAGTTATAAATTCATACCACAACTATTACAACTATGTGAATAAATACATAACATTTTTTTCTAACAGCTCCCCCTGTTGACCCCTGCTATAACTACTATGCCCTGGATGATCCATGGAGAGCCACCAACAATCATTATTCCTCTGAGATAATGTGTGACACTGCAGTCAGCTGGGACGGTTGGTACCGTCTCTTCATTGAGGGTCAGAGCGTTCAGATGCCAGACACATGTGTTTCTGAATATAGTTGTGGCACTTATGCTCCACTGTGGCTGAACGGTGGACATCCAACTGTTGAGGATGGAGTGGTCACTCGAGATGTCTGCGGTCACTGGGACAATAACTGCTGCTATTTCCAGTCTAATCCCATTAAAGTCAAAGCTTGTCCAGGAGGATATTTTGTCTACGAGTTTGTGAGACCAACTACATGCAGTTTGGCATACTGTGCAGGTACATTTAATTACATGTGCATTTTGTTTATGTAAGAGATCATTTTTAATGCAATATTCTATTCTTTTTTTTCCAGATGTAAGCAACATAAACAGTACCTATACTACTGTCATTCCAGAGACAACCACAACTGAAACAACCTCAGAAACTACAGCTGAAACCACAACAACAATCTGTAGGATTATTGTTATCTATGTTATGTACTCATTTCACATGCTAAGGAGCTCACATGGCTCCAAATACAGTATTCATAGTGAACAATGCAAGGTTTATTAGAAAACTAGAATAGGAAATATACTAGAGCAGAGGTGAAGTGCATAGAAGAAAAATAAGAATTATTGTTTTTCACCCCCTAGTTGATGAAAATCCTTGTTCTGAACTCAGCTGCTCTGAGAACGAAAGGTGTGGGATGAAAAATGGTGTTTATGGCTGTTTATGTAAAAAGGACCCTAACAGATCACAACCACATTCTGACTCATTTGGTTGGTATCATTCCACAACAAAATGTGAAAAATACTATGTCCACCCCCAGTCATTAATTACCTTCTGTTTTCATTCTCTCAGATTTCTCAGAAACCTGTGAAAGCAGCTCTGGCTCAATGTCTGTGTCTCGCTGTCAGCTCTTTGAGGCTGGTTTTCCAGCTGACCACTTACACCTCAATGATCCCAGCTGCAAAGGAATAGTCCAGAATGGGAGAGTGGAATTCCATTTTGATAATGATGAACACATCTGTGGTACAAATCTTGTGGTAGGTTTAAATTTAAATTTATTTACACCATCCAAATACTTGTAATGCCCGAACCAAAAGAGTTTGATTTAACCATTGGGGAATCTCTATGAGACTCTTTAGGGAGGTCTGTATGGATACATCTTTAACAACAAAAGTAAGGGCCCAAACAGACCTCCCTTAAGTTTTCTCAAAGTCCCAAAAAGACAGTGGGGGGAGTGTACAACACTCTTCCACACAAAAGAGTCTGGAACATGTGCCCGCATTCTCCACCATTATTTCACTTGTATATAAAAGTCCCTGTTTATAGGTGGACCTGAGAACACCTGAATAATAAACCTTAATCATCTTATTGTCAACTAAATAACATTGTGCCAAAAGTTATAGGATGTTATGAGGATACAGTGATGAATTATAACCTTGCACACAGAAATCAGTCTTATAGCTATGAGATCCAACAGGAAAAGCCACTTGCTTCATTACGCTGCAGGTTCATGCAGGACTTTTCTTTTTTGTGTGCAGAAGCCCTTTGCTGGAGATTTGGTAAATGCAGACAGCACAAATCCATGATTTACTAGGCTATCAATTAGATTTTTATCAAGCTATCACGTTTATTTTTCCAATCCACTGGTCACATTTGAAAGTCAAACTCAGAAATAACTTGTATCCAAACTTGTATCCATTGGGCAGGCAATAATATGAAGTTTAACTAAATACAAATGAATATAAATATAAATGAAAGTAATGGAGCAGCAGTCAAATCAGTCAGCAGGACACCAGGATTTTTCCTGACTGACTGCGGGGCTGCAGGGTGTGGACACATCAATGCTGTTTACCTTAAGGTCCAGTCAGGTCGGTCTCTGGATAATTTTATCGAGTATGTCTTGGGTCAGGTTTTCTTTAAAAAAAAATATTTATGCACGTCAGGTTCAGGTAAGAAGTGATTCGGGTCGGGTACAGATTTTCGAACCCAAGAAGTCCTCTAGATCAGAGGGAGCACAAAGAATCATTTTCACACACAAATTGGCAGCTCTGAATCCTGACCCTAACCTAAATGATAAACTTTGGGATGTGTTGGAGTAGACTTGGAGTGCTCGACTCTTGCATCATCAAGATTTTGACTAAAATTGATGCATCTCTTCATGGAAAAGTTCTGATGTTATTTTTAACAAAACAATATATTTGTTGTCTGCAGGCTAATGGCACTCATTTCATCTATGATAACTTTATTCTGGGGACACCAAGGTCAGAAGGTCTCATCAGCAGACAGAAGATCCTGAAGCTTTCTTTCAGCTGTGTTTATCCTCAAACACAAACATTTTCCATGAATGTGGAAATCAACCCACTGGAGAGGTGCGAGTCAAATACAAATTTTGATTTCAATTGTACCTTTATTTACGCTCTAGATTTATCACCCTAAGGTTGTTCAAACCCTATGTCTTTATTAAATCTGTGGAGGTAGGAAACATTGTAATGCAGTTAGTCCTCATAGAGACATTCAAGCTTCAGAAAAGATGCAAGTTTAGCCACTCCGGTCCTACTTGTCCTACCCCGAGTGGCACTAGAATCGGGGCCCACCAGCATGGGAGGCAGGCGAGATAACAAAGATGCTAAAGACCCTGGTGTCAGTTGCTAGTGGGCCTCTTGTGAGCAGGGGAGTGAGGTTTACCTGCACAGTTCTGGCAACTGACTCTAGAGACTGTGTTCTATAGCGTCCTTGTTAGCGCATCCACCTCACATGGATACATGCAAAGCTCTTACTAGCTGGCTTCCATACTCAAAGATGCACTGTGTTACAAGGCTATTGAAATTATGCTGTAGCTTGCACTAGGAGCAGATCAGTCAGACTTAAGAACAAATGTTTCTGATGAAGTAAAATATCCCTGCACATATCCCTGCATCTCTGATTAACTTCTTATGAAACCACCATAGAGAACTAGTCGCCAGACAGCAACATAGTGTTGGCCCAGATCCGGCCCACATCTGGTATGTGTGGAATCCATGCGGGCCAGATTTGGGCCGGATCTGAGCCGACACTATGTTGCTGTCTGGGGTGCATATGTCAACATTTTCAATGATGACTTTGGGTCTGTTCTTTAAACAAAGATATCACATGAATTCAGAACATTTGAAATATAGTGCATGAGTATGGACTATTTTAATGATACTTTTATGTTGTCATTGCATTTTTGGAATCTTAAAATGTTCTGCTTTTGTGTTCCATAGAAGAAAAAATGTCATAGTTTAAAACTGCACACAGCTGAGTAAATGTCAAAATGCATTACAAGTAGTTTTAACATAGATCTTGTTACTTCATTAGTGTTGTGCACAAGACTCTTCCCACTGGTGAAGGCAGATATCAGGTTCGGATGATTCCATATGAGGATGATGAGTTTACCCGGCCCTTCACTGGTGCAGTGGATGCAGAACTCGACCAGGAGATGCATGTGGAAGTTCGTGTTGAGGGGGTCGATAGCCGCCAGTTTGCCCTGGTGATGGACACGTGTTGGGCTACACCTGTCAATGACCCTGATTACAGCCTCCGCTGGGATCTCATTGTTAACGAGTAAACCAGTGCTTTTCTTCTGGTCTTTTAAGCTTAGCCTAAACTCAATGTAACATTTTACTGAATAAATAATAATCATATAACTTTTAGGATCGCCTTACACACTTTGTCTTTTTGTATGTCAGAACTAAAGCACAAGATTTTTTGAACATGTAATGTAAATGTGTGATGATCTACAGGATATTGTTCTTTTATTGAATTGTTTCAAATGAAAGCACTTGATATTCTCAGGTGTCCCAATCCAAATGACGACACAGTGGAGCTGCTGCAGAACGGCCTCTCGACATCCAGCCGTTTCTCCTTCAGGATGTTTATCTTCACTGAAAACTCCACTAAGCTTTACCTGCACTGTGCTGTTCACCTTTGCCTTCTGTCAAGCAACCGCTGCTCAACAGTGAGTTTTGAGATGGTTAATGTAAATGTAAAGGCTTAAGAACCATTGATAAACCCCTGTTGATCAAACACTAATCTATGTGTTGACAGTGAAATACTTGCTCTAAATGTCCATGGTGGTGAGGTTTAATGTTCAAGGATGCTAAAATATATGTTTTGGCTGCCCTCTGCTGGAGATTTTGTGCACTCCAGAGAGGATGTCTCATGTCTCATGTTTGTTCAGTGATATTGAACAGGTATTCACAGCTGGATTTCTCTCTTTTCACTATCAGGACTGTAACTCCAGACATTATCACAGACAGAGCAGGTCTCTGGACTTCCATGACAGCTCTTCTATATCCATGGGTCCTCTGATGTTATCTGAAGGGAACACAGGTGAATATTTCATTTATTTTAATATTTGTAAATAAATGTTTATGATGGTTTCCTACATGAATACATTTCAATGCATTGCATTATATTCCCTGTTCACAGATAAGTGGGTCCCAGACCAAGTGAAGGTCTCTGAGGCTTCTTGTCTGTGTGCTTCTCTGATGCTGTTACTTGTTCCTCTGATGAGTGTCCTGATACAACTTTAGTTTGTTTCCACAGAGAATGTGTAACATTTTATTTACATGCATATGTAAATAACCACTTTGGTTTTGGGCTTCTGACTGATTCCTTATTTTATGTAGTTTTGTCTATTTACCTAAAATCATTAATTACTTACATGACTGGTCATATAACACATTAATCTTACTTTACTTAAAATTATGTACAACAAAAACAATCAGAGTCATGTTAATTCAAATCATGCAAAATCATTAAAAGGGTCATTCCTGTTCTCTGGTTTCTTTCAGTTCTGTAACATTTATGAAGTTAATGAACTCAATTTTTTTCCAAACTTAAGGTTTATGTATTTGAATTACATATACATTTTCCATCCATTTGGATTACATAGTTTTATAAACAAATTAATAAACTACATATTTGTAAGTCATACATAAATGAAACAGGTAAGATTTATATAATTGTATTAATAAACTGAATGTGATTCACATTTGTCAGCCATGCGTAAATGAAAAAAAGACTTAAAAGATTAAAAAAAAGGAAAACTGGAATTGAAGAGGTGGGTAGGACAGAGTGCATTTAGCGTGACATAGATATTACATTCAAATCTGAACACCCTGTTAGACCTTACCAGGCTTTTTTTTACAATAAAATACAAGCAACACTGTTGCCAGTAATTTATGATTGATTGTACTGTTGATTTACTGTAATCTACAGTATGTTACTGTAAAAATGCCATGCACTTGTGTTAACTAATTTCATTTGCAGAAACGACTGCCTTAAATTGTCCGACAGCCATTAAAATGTATAAACTAATATTTATAATGTGCTAATAATGTGTGCATATTATTACTGTGAACTTATTTCATTTGAGTCCCCTAAGAATATTTGAAATAGAGATTTGCACTGCATCAGCAACTACACACATTTATTACTAACCAGACTGACTTTCTGTCAGATATCTACAGAAGATCTTATTGAGAATTAACAGAGGTTTAGATGTTGATGTCTTATTGAAAATGTTTCTTTTGAGGTCACCATCATGGAGATAAGTGTTTGGTTTAGTTGTGCTCTTGACCTTTGACCTTTGTTGAGTTGCTTCTTTTTCAGCAATTGCAGGTGTTTTCAGAAAACATTTCTGCATTGATAAAACAGATCAACATGTCTGTTTTAGCATATCATTGCATTAAAGTGACTTGTTCACAGCAGATGTTTGAATGTTTCAGGAACATCATACTAACCTTTAAATAACATTCTACAAACATTGCGGAAACTGGACATTTTTATGTTCTTGGAATGTTACAAATCAATGTTCATACAATGTTGAATTTTAAATCAAATTTAAGTTGAAAGAACGTTTGAGGAACATTATACCTTATAAAAACGTTCCTCTAACGTCAAGAAAACTGGACATTTTTTACATTCCCAGAACCAACACTGAACATTTAGAGAATGTTCTTATAATAAAGTTCTGTTAGCTAGGGAGTAGTAAATTTGGCCATGCACATCACTGCAGCTTGTTTTTATCTTAATTCAAAGATGAAGATTCAAAATTCATCAAAGATAAAGGTATTATACAATAGCCTATGGACCAGCAACTGTCAGTAGTAAAGCCACCTTACGTGCTTCTGGATTTGTGTCCTTCCTGATGGCTGCCATGTATAACTGCACCAGTTGCTGTCAACATTTCATGTGAGCTTCAAATTCTCCGGCGGTTTCAAGGTATCCATCATGTCGCTTTCACAACAAGCTTTTTTTTTGGTTTGAGTTCACTCCTGCTGTCATGATTTCAGTGATTTGAAAAAAATATTTCTCAGTGCAGTCTCAACATGTCTGTTTATTTTCTCTTAACACCAACATGTGGTTGTATTCTTTGTTACTCATTGCATAGTATTCGTCACATTATACTTAACACAGTGCCATCTAGTGGCTGTCTTGAGTAACAGGCACAATCACTGGATATCATTACAGATACTGAGCAAATAACTCCTGATAACATGCCAATTCAGGGTGAGCCACTAGGTGGAGGTGTTGCTCCGCAGATGAGACCACAGAGACAAATCACACTAGAGATTTAAAGGGCCCTATCGTACACTCGGGCGCAATGCGATGCCAGGCATGAAGCAAGTGTTTTTTGCTAGTTTCAGCCCGACACAGTTATTATTTTCACATCCAGTGCCACATATTTAAATAGCAAATGCACTCGTGCCCATCTGTTCGCCCATGGGCGTGCTGGTCTGAGAACAAGGTGTGTTCAGGTGCATTGTTGGCATATTGCTATTTTGAGGCAACTGAAATAGACTGCGCCATTGACCAACGAAAACCTGGTCTAAAGTCAATAGTGCAGTATATGTATATTAGCGTACACTCTGCTTGTTATACAAACAGGGACGTGCAGCACACTAACATGCAAAATATTAAAAATAAAAGGATTCAGTTTTCCCACTTGCAAATTCTGGCATTTAAATAATGAATCCGCCATGGTGCAAGCACAACTGGCTTTTAAAGGGAATGGGGGATTAGACTCTGATTGGTTTATTGAACGTCATGCCCAAAACACACCCATGTCTCATTAAGAGACAAGGTGCAACCCTTTTGGACCATGCGCCTAGTGCACAGAGCATTTTTTCCATTGTTAAACTAGCAAAAGTGGATTTGGGTGTGCCCTAAATGCACCTGCACCATGTGCTTCAGACCATGTGCTTAGATTGTTAAAATAGGGCCAAAAAACGTTCTTGTTGCCTGTTGGAGGAAATGGAGTGCCGTTGATATGTTTATGTATTTCACTGTTCCCAAAGTATATTATAATGTGTTCCAGATTAGTATGCAACAAAATCAGTATAAACAAAATTTGATGTGAAAATTAATTAGCTAATAATAATGTAAGCATTTACAAATAATGCTTTAAATATTTTTTTTTTTTTAAAAACTGAAGTTTTATATGTGACGCAGTGCTGAAATTTAATATACATAAAGTCTGTATTCCTCCAGGCGGCACTCAACATAATAAATGTAGTAAAACATGGAGAGACTCTTGAACCTTAGAGTGAGAAAACTTTATTGATAAACACAAGCAAATACATATGACAGATATACAGAAATAGTAAAGCGAGATCTGTGTCTCTGTTCTTTTTTTATTATTATTTGAGAGAATATATAAAAATAAAGCCTTACAAATATGATTTTTAAAAAATCTGACACTGAAACAGAGAACTGAAGCTCAAATAATCATCAGTATTTATTCTGACAAAAACACTAGAAGAACAAAAAACATACTTGAATAATCTTAAAGTTCAGCATTCTACATTCAATTTAAAAAAAGATGAACATATAAAGCCATAAACTAATATATCTCACAAATATTTGTATATGAAAAGTACAGTGTGAGAAATTACATTATCAGTTAAGTTCCTGATGTGTGGATATGTGCTTGATCTTATTCAGCTCTTCTGGATCTGATTTCATAAACCACAAGAATGACAGTAGCCATGCCCACCAGAGCAGAGAGGACCAATCGGATCACAGCTTCAGTAGGACCACAACAGTGGACAGAGTCTGAGGAATAAAAACATCAAACTGAGATCAGATCAGTCAATAAACACTAATATCAGCGCTGACATCAACTAATATCAGCACTGCCGTACCTGAACATGTGTGACAGAGATGAGTGATGTCCAGATGTTGAGTCTGGTTGCTGATGGGATTGTTAAGCACACAGCTGTAGGTGTTTTTATCCTGATATTCCACCTCCAGAGGTAGAGAGAGACTGATGCTGAGATCAGACACACTGATGCTGGACAATAAACCGTTTCCTTTGTACCAGGAGAGAGTCACATGACTCACATTCACAGCTAAACACTCCAATGAACAATTTGTTGATGATGATGATGAAGAACATTGTGAAGAGTTTCTGCTGATGACAGGAACAGGCAGACGAGCTGAAAAACATGAGAGAATAAAAAGAAATGAGGATGAATGAAGTTATTCAAGAAACATTGCGAGGAATGTCTCGGTTACAAAGGTAACCCTCATTCCCTGAAGGAGGGAACGGAGACGTACGTCGGACAGACCGACGAATAGGAATCTCGCTAGAGAGGCCAATCTACTTTGAGTGTAACTAAACCTGTTGCATTTCAGGTTTTCGCTGAGGAGCCAAACCGGATAGGTGGCAGCATCAGCGGGGTACAGCGACTGTGGCGACGAGACGTACGTCTCCGTTCCCTCCTTCAGGTAATGAGGGTTACCTTTGTAACCGAGACATTCCCATTCAGTCGGTCACGTTCAACGTACGTCAGACAGACCGACGAATAGGAATCCCTACCAAAGCGCCACAGGAGCTGCCCCCTTCCAGTGCTCTGTTGTAAGCCACCTGAACCCCCTTGCCTAAGGACGGCAGGACAGGGCTAACACAGAGAGTGTCGATCACTGCTGTTCCCCAAAACCCACTCAGTGAGACTATTGGATAACACTGGGAAAGCGTACCCTTTCGCTGGGAAAGGAATGTTGCAGAAGCCACATCCTTCCCCGAAGGAGTTATGTGGAGAAGTACATATGGACTAACCCTGTAGGGCTGTACTACATATGGAAGAACTGGGGTGACTCCAACCCGATGAGGGGTGGGTTCTCCCAGAGGGAAATACACAGGCTTCGTTTAGGAGCAACCATGGAACTAGACATATGGGATCCCTATAGGGTCACACATATGGAACCAAGCCTAAACCCGGTTCTTAAGGATGCAACGGAGTATAGGCCTGGCGCCAGATGCTCCGCCACGTCGGCTGCCGAAGGGAGATCGGAGGACTCAACAGGGTCTGCCTTGTAGTAACTCTCTGGAGTAAAAGCGCATGTAAGCACAGCAAGCCGACACTAAGCTGTGGCCTCTCCGTGCCTCTGACCTGAGGTGAGAACACGGGAGGAGACCGGCTCGACACAAAGAATCTAGCGAACGTGTTAGGTGTCGCCCAGCCCGCAGCTCTACAAATGTCTGTCAGCGAGGCGCCACGAGCCAGTGCCCAGGAGGATGCGACACCTCTCGTGGAGTGAGCATGCAACCTGAGCGGGCAGGGCACGTCTTGAGCTTGGTAAGCCAAGGCGATGGCGTTCACTATCCAGTGGGCCATCCTCTGCTTGGAGACAGCCTTTCCCTTCTGCTGGCCTCCGTAACAGACAAAGAGCTGGTCTGAGGTCCTGAAGCTTTGGGTTCTGTCGCAAAACGCAAACTGGACAGAGCAAAGCCAGGGCTGGGTCTGCCTCCTCCGGGGGCAGCACTTGCAGGCTCACTACCTGGTCCCTGAAGGGAGTGGTAGGAACCTTGGGCACATAGCCAGGCCGGGGTCTCAGTACCACGTGGCCGTCGCCCGGCCCGAACTCTAGGCACGATTCGTCGACCGTAAATGCCTGCAGGTCCCCTACCCTTTTGATGGAAGCCAATGCAACCAGCAGCAAATTCTTCATAGACAGAATCTTTAAGTCTGCTGACCGCAAGGGCTCAAAGGGAGCATTCTGGAGTGCTCTAAGCCCCAGAGTAAGGTCCCAAGAGGGTATGGATGGGGGACGAGGAGGATTTAATCGTCTCACTCCCCTAAGGAACCTGATGACCAGGTCGTGCTTACCAACAGATTTGCCATCTATGTGGTCAAGGTATGCAGAAATAGTGGCAGCATGAACTTTGAGGGTGGAGGGGGACAGCCTACGCTCCAACTGTTGCTGCAAGATTGAAAGCACGACTCTGATCGAACATCTTCGGGGGTCTTCTCGGCAAGAAGAGCACCACTCGACGAACAGGTTTCCACTTCAAGGCGTAAGCATGTCTCGTAGATGGTGCACGTGCCGAAGTGATGGTGTTAAGTACCTCGGGGGGTAAGTCACTTAGAACATCCGACCTCAGATTCTTCTGACTCCAAAGGAGGAGATGGCGGGCGAGTTGCGACATGTGACGGGAGCGTAGACCACCTTGACAGTTAATGTACACAACGGTCGCAGTGTTGTCCGTGCGGACCAGCACATGCTTGCCCTGTAACAGCCCTTTCAGGTGGCTCAGGGCAAGGTGTACTGCTGGCAACTCGAGGCAGTTGAAGTGCCAATGCAGTTGGGGGCCCGTCCACACCCCTGAAACTACATGCCCGTTGTACGTGGCACCCCAGCTGGTGGCAGAGGCATCTGTGAACACCACAGCATGCCGGGACACCTGCTCTAGGTGCACTCCTGCCCGAAGAAACAAGGGGTCCGACCACGGGCTGAAGGCTTGCCACCCAGAAAGTGCCGCGTTGCCACGCCCATCTCGGGACTCGGCCATGACGTCAGTGTTGAAGCGGTCTCATATGAAGCAAACCGATATGAAGGTTACTGCCGCTGCGGCTGCCATATGCCCCAGGAGCCTCTGAAAGAATTTCAGTAGGACCGCTGTCCTGCCTTTGAACGTATTCAAGCAGTTCCACACCGACTGAGCACGTTCCTCTGTGAGGCGTGCTGTCTGGTCAACCGAATCCAACTCCATACCAAGAAAAGAGATCCTCTGCACAGGGGAGAGTTTGCTCTTTTCCCAGTTGACCTGAAGGCCCAACTGGCCGAGGTGACTGAGCACCAGGTCCCTGTGTTCGCACAACTGATCCTGAGACTGAGCTAGAATAAGCCAGTCGTTGAGATAGTTGAGGATGCGAACACCCTGTTCTCTCATGGGAACAAGGGCTCCCTCCACAACTTTCGTGAAGACGCGGGGAGACAGGGCCAGCCCGAAGGGTAGGACTTTGTACTGATATGCTCGACCCTCGAACGCAAAGCGCAGGAATGACCTGTGTCGAGGAAGAATCGAGACATGAAAGTACGCGTCCTTGTGGAGGCTCCCTGGTCTGATACTAACTGAGGAGAACTGCTGGGCTCAGTCCCCGACAGTGTCACCGAAAGGCCACCTTGTGAGATGGGAGCGTCGAGAAAGCGTTTTTAGCTTGAGGGCGCTACAATGGAGATAGGCAAGGAGACCGTGCATCTAGAGCGCCGAGCGAGTGCTGGGTTGCCGTGACAACCTGTGCTGCAGCCCGGCACTCGACGGCACACGACACGCAGAGTAGCGAAAGGTTTGCTCTCGCTGATCTCCACGGTCTCCCAGAGTGTCGGGCAGACCCGCGGCTGTGCTTTTACACACAAGCAGCAGCTGGCCAACAACAGAGGGGACTCAAGCTTCCTGGAGAAAGAAGAGTCAAGACCGGTGTGTCGACGTGATCATGAACCACCCACGAACATTGTTTCAGCATGCGCCCAGACATGTGAAACAGTGATCGTGGCCGTCAGTGAGGACAGGAAACGACTGCATCCAGAAATACACAAATAGAATGTCATCTTTACTCTTTTAAAGAAGCACGCAGGGGAACGGCCGTCGCAATACAGACAGGGATTGTGTGCAGCCTGTCGTGTGCTCTCTCTCTCTTTGAAGCCGCTCACTCTTACCAGCCCTAAAAACGGCTCAAAAGCACACCGTACCGGCCGTGAGAACAGCCTTCTGATGCTGTCAAAACAGCTATTTGCTTAAAAATGGCAAACGAAACAAAAAACAGAAAATAAAGAGAGGACTTCGACCCCACTGCTGTGCTGTTCGCCCACACTCAAAAAAGAGAAGTTCAACCAAAAAGCTTGACTCGTCTTCTAGCAGACACTTGCATGCAGAGAACAGGAACAAACACCGTTCGGCTCCGAAGCGAAAAGCTGAAGATGCAACGCACCTGCTGCTCATTATATACCTGCGCTGCGAGGCGAGCAGCTGCTGCATATGATTGCATGCAAATGTGCATTGGCTCGTTTTAGTTACACTCGAAGTAGATTGGCCTCTCTAGCGAGATTCCTATTCGTCGGTCTGTCCGACGTACGCCGAACGTGACCAACTGAATCGGAACCAAGATGATCAAAAGATAAAAGAAAGATAAATAATATAAACCTGTCTGTCAATGTAAAAAAAAAATTAAAAATAAATAAAAGTAAGGGGATAAGTCCTTTTAACTAATTAGTCATGATAAGATCTTGATCTATCTGTAATAAATAAAACATGTGAAACTGATATTTAACTCACCGTATACAGTGAGACAAATAAAAGAATGGCTTCTATAAATTATGTTCTGTTTATAACATCCACTATGTTCAGTTGTGGTGTTTGTGATGGTCAGAGATCCAGTTTGATTGTCCAGCTTCAGTCTGTCTCTGAATCTCCCATCAAGAACATCATCATATACAGTGATGTTGTTGGCCCGTTTGTTGATTTTAGCTATTAAAGTGTCTTCATATCCAAACCTCAACTGAATCGCATCCATCCATTCAGTAAGATCAGAGTTTAGAGTGACTGAATCTCCCTCTGTCAATGACACTGTCAAACACACAGAACAAACAGAAACATGGTTTGTCACAGAAAAAAGAAAATAATGGCTTTATTAATTAAAGTTTAGTTTAAAACTGAAATAATATACAAAAATAAACAAAATGGTGAATGAAAAAACAGGTGTGTGTGTGTGTGTGTGTGTGTGTGTGTAAACTCACCATTGACAGTGAGATAGAAATCAATCCACATATAATTCTCTAGTTCATAAACTCCAGCATGTTCAGTTGTGATGTTTGTGATGGTCAGAGATCCAGTTTGATTGTCCAGTTTCAGTCTGTCTCTGAATCTCCCATCAAGAACATAATCATTTACAGTGAATCTGTCGGCCCGTTTGTTGATTTTAGCTATTAAAGTGTCTTTATATCCAAACCTCCACTCAATCACACCAGCATCCGTTACTTCAGTAAGATCAGAGTTTAGTGTGACTGAATCTCCCTCCTTCACTGACACGCTTACTTTCTTCACTACTCCACACTGTTCTGCAACACCTGAAGAACAGAGTTTTTCACAGATTAGACATTAACACTCTGAGGTCTGAGGTATCGCCGGCGATACCACAGCGTTTTTTTCTTACTAGTGTGAAAGAGACTCAAATACTCCGTCAATGTTGCACATACAATTAAGAGTTATACACCATTTTAATCTGTTGAATATCTTCTTTTATTTGTGTACACTCAGAGTAAAAACAAAATGTTGTGCTTTTTTGTAAAATAAAGAAAACTAACATGAAGCGTGATCTCTCGTCTCCCTCTGAAAGTCCAATCTGATAGTTCTCAGAAAATGAACTGTAACTTAGTGAATACTAATCACAAAAAAATTAGACTTATGTCTAAAAAAACTTTGAAATGTCAGGTTTTAAATCGTGTAAGTCAAATCGAAAACAAAAATTCTGTGTTTATGTAATCTGTATGAAAAGAGAGCCATGTCAGAAATCTGTGATTCAGCTCATTATCCGCTAATGCGGCCACGCCACGGAGCCAGCGCTATTCAGACGTAAATTCAGTCAATACATGCATACATCGTCTCAATAGTGTATTTATTGTCTTGAAAAGTGCTTTGAATAGCCATAGTTAGCGATCTCTGGCCTCTGTTAGTTCGGTTAGTTCCTGGATTGCCTATTCTTCTTTAGCAGGCATTTGTGGACAAAAGGGGCAGAGCGTCCTCCGGCTGCAAGTATGAATTGAAAACACAGTATCCAGCACTCATAGTAATGACAATAAATATTGAATAATTACTCCTCTGTATAGAAAATTGACATAAACATATGAGAATCCATCAATATTTCATGCTTTTAAGCTAAAAGCCTATATGAAATGCCATAGAGGTAACATAATTGTTCAGACACTTTGCATCACACAAATACATTATATTTTAAAGAGTATAATAGAATACCATTATTTTAAATTGTAATAATATTTCACAGTATTGCTGTTTTTTCTGTATGTTTGACATGATCACAGAGGGTTTTTTTCACAGCCTACCTGTCTGAAAGAGCTCATTATTTATGCAGGTCATTAGAGCTCTTTATGCGATTCTTTTGTATTCTCAGGTGAGAATCACCCATTATTCATGATGATTCACGCCTCCACGCGTACTGTGTTTCTTGACCAAAGATGATTTAGAAAATTTAAATCTCTCTATTGTTTTATATGAAGGAGTAGGAAGGATAATTTTTACATAATTTTGAAGCAAAAACTCTAGTCTACAATCTCCAATACCCAGAAGTCTTGTGAACACAGATTTAATATTATTTTTTTGGCCTTATTTCAGTGACTTAAGTTTTTTGTTTTTTCAATAACCACGCATAAACGTTATTCCTTCAAAAATACAAACATGTGCATACATGTTCCTCACATATTATTGTAGCCTAGTTTGTGCTGAATACAGTGTAGTGACACTTTTTCCATTAATATGTTTATGAACAACTGAAAAAAGCACAAATGTCAGGGCATGTCAAAACTTCTCCAGGCCCCAAATCAGCTTCAGACTCCAGAGGGTTAAACATTAAAGTAAAAGTGTTTTTTTAGTTATTTTTCCATATAAAAATATTTCTCTTTTCATTCAGCATCTTTTGTTGTTGTACTGCTGCAGAATATTATTCACGTCACATTTAAATGAATATTTTAATGAAGGCTTTATCAAACCAACATCAAGTGATTTTAACTCTTTAATGTCACACTAAAACTAATGCTGTTGAGTATCTGAGCTTCATATTTATATTATATTAGTTAATGAGTTTAGAGCTGAATTCCTGTTTCTGTTCTTCCAATGATCTCCCTGTTATTTAAAGCCTGAGTTCTGTTCAGTTCATCGTCCGGTATCGTCTACGTTACGTGGTTGTGTTTCTCCTCATGATTCTCCTGTGTATTGTGTGGATTATTAGATTAAAGACTGTTCTTTGAGTTATTTCCTGAGTCGTGCGCTTCATTACAGCCACCGTCGCTGACACTAACAGTGAATGTTAATCTTCTCTAACTAATTTAACCAGTAATTTAACTGAAGCCATAAAAATACATTTAAAACTCACCATCCAGACGCCACAAACAGAGCAAAACTAACTTGAGGAACATTTTCTTCATCGCTTCACTGAAAAGCCCACGATAGTGACTCTTAAAATGTCTGAAAACCCTCAGATTGATCTGAAACACACTGAACTGTGATATTTATCTGGTTGTGTGTAAATCCTCCCCCATCCTCAGTTAGTTTCCGCTCACACATCCGTCTCCTTTAACATCACGAAAATCAAGTTTTTGCTGATCTTACATTTTCAAATGAATTCTGGCCCTGAATGAAAACTAACAGCAGAAGAGTGAAATATTGAACTAGATATCTGAATCTACTGGTGTGTTATTAGTGTGAATTGTCAATCATATTTGACTTGTGACTTTATTTCAGTGTAAAGATGTTTAGTGTGGAGTGGAAGATTTTTATCTTATTAGCAGGAGAGAAAATGAAGAAACGCCTCAGCCACAAACTGCTGACACACACAGTGATGACAAACATCCAGCAGAAGCTGTTTATCCACCGACAGATCAAACCAGACACACTGATGTTTGAACAGATAAAATAAAAGAGAAAAACCATTGCAGCATCCATTTTGACTCAAAAGCCAGTAAATCACATGTATAATGTTTGCCTGTGTTTTACAACAAAATTCACGAGTGAACATTAATGCAAATAAACAGTAACCTATCGTTCATTTAGAAAAATATCATTTGGTTACCAGAACGTTTTGGTCTTTCATAAATTTGATGTGAAATGTTTGAGTTCATAATCAGATGTTTTGCTTTTGATTGCAGACTTTTGTATTTTTGCTGAGCAAAATAACTCTTTTGAAACTCTAACATGTGAGTTTACCTTGGTCGTTTCATCTGGAGAAACTGAGGTGTAGATTTGCTACTAAAGTGCGGAAATGATTTTTGATAGCAATCTTTCTTTTGAAAGCCACATTTCTCGTATTTGTAAAACCGCTTTTTTCCATCTTAAAAATGTCTCTAAATTACAGCATATGCTCTCAATGTCAGATACAGAAAATTCAGAATTACAGAATTACAGTTAATTCATGTTTTCATGACCTCAAGGCTAGATTATTGTAATGTTTTATGGGCGTTTGCTCCGCAGGCCTGATAAACCAACTCAAGTAACTAGAGTTCTTACTAGAACCAGGAAGTGTAACCATTTTAGCCCAGTTCTGTCAACACTGGCTCCTTATCAAACATCACATACATTTTAAAATCCTGCTGATTACTTAGAAAGCCCTGAATGGTTTAGCTCCTCAGTGCTTGAGTGAGCTTTTATCACTTTATAGTCCTTCATGTCCACTACAGCAATTCTGGCCAGTTGATAACACCTAGAATACCAAAATCAACCGCAGGCAGTAGATCCTTTTCCTATTTAGCACCCAAACTCTAGAAAAGTCTTCCTAGCCTTGTTCAGGCAGCAGACACACTCTGTCAGTTTAAAACTAGACTAAAAACACATCAGGATTGTCAGGCTGCATAAATTAGGTCAACGGAAACAGGAACACTTCCAAACTGCCTGTGAAGACCTTGTTGACTAGACAGCCATCAGCACAGATTAAAGACCACAACAACCAGACAAGTCCTCTGAACAGACCCCTATGACCAGCTTCATCTCCTCCCTCCATAAGTGATGTATCCAGATCTTCAAGCAGAAGGAGCTGGATGAAATATTCTGATGATAAACATGCACAATCTGACTTGTGATGCAGGCTGAATCATAAACACATGATTTTTGTTCATCTGGCCAGAGGAGGACTGGTCCCCTGACTGAGCCTGGTTTCTCCCAAGGGTCTTTTCTCTGTTTCTGTCACCTGATGGAGTTCTGGATTCTTGCCACTGTTGCCTCTGTATACTTAGTTGGGGACACTTAATATTCTGCAATATTATTGACTTGAATGCACTGACACTATTGGATGTGAACTGAACTGAACTGAGCTGGATGATGATATCATTGTCTTGCTTTACCCAAAATTGTTGAAATTTCAACAACAACAACAAAAAAAAATCAATGGTAATGGCATTGAATCAGTGTTTGCACTGCAGAAAATTGCAGAAACTGACTTAAAGCCACACAGCCTGAAATCAACTGAAAAGAAGAAGACAATAAATCTCTCAAGATCTCAGCAGAAGTTCTTTCTGAGAATTAACAAAGGTTTAGATGTTGATGTTTTATTGAAAATATTTGGTCACCATTATGGTGATCAGTGTTTCCTTTAGTTGGGCAGTTCGACTCTTGACTCTCTCTCTCTTTATTCTAATTTGTTATTTTGGGGGTTTATTCTCGTCGATTCATAACATTAAGGTTGAACCACTGTAGTCACATGAACACATTTTAAATACATCTTTAGTAGCTTTATGGGTGTTTGAATGTGTAAATTAACTTGCTGTCAATGCAGTCTTCACTGAGCCATCTGATTTTATAAAAAATATCTTAATTTTGTGTTCCGAAGATGAATAAAGGTCTTACGGGTGTGGAACGACGTGACAGTGAGTAATTAATGACAGAATTTTCATTTTTGGGTGAACTAACCCTTTAACGATGCAGATAATTCCACATGCTGCCCCTTCATATCACATCTCCTCTCTCGCATCTTTGATTCACACGCTAGAAGAGCCGTGGCAGCAGGCCTTCAGCAAGCCCCAGACCCCACTCTCTTCCCTCCTCTCAGCCACACACAGCAGCTTTTCCTGGTGCTGCACCCCATACAACGATGCTCGCCCCTCTCAATGAATGCCTTGCCCCTAGCGTAAGGTTGCCTCCGTCAGAGGAGCAAGCTCAGCCGTCTCAGCCATTTCATCCCGCCGTCTCTAACACACCCTAATGTCTGTGGCCTGCAGCTCCTAGCATGAGGCTGTCTCTGCTAGCGACACAGGCCCAGATAACACTTCCTTCCCCTGTTCCCTTTAACCTTTCCCCAGTGGCCTACAGCTCCTTCAGCATACCCTAGTGTGAGGATGTCTCCGGAAAACAACTTTGGACCTGAAGCTTTCCCCACCTAACTCTCTGACTCATAATTTTCCCCTCTTCTCTGCTACACAGATGCCCATACCACCGAACACAACCTCTGTGTAACTGCCTCCTGTCGCCAGCAACATCAGAGCACAGATTTGATCAGAAATTCAGGCAGATGGCTCCAGAAGTTGGCTCCAAGGCATCCCCAGTGCCTCGCTATTCATCCCAGAAATCACGCATTGGGACGACTGCTCGACTCCAACTCCATATTTCCAGCCTTTTCCCCTAGAACCCTCCAATTATATCTAACAACATGGGGATGTTTTAAAACTTTTCATCTCACATTCAATCTGCCTTTCCCAGACTTTTCTCTTCTCACTATTATGTTGTTCATCTCCTACATCCCAACACAATCAAGAGTAAACTGGTTCCATTAAAGGCTATTTAAGTGGAATCCAGTTTTTCCATAAACTCATTTTTGGCTCACCCTCCACTGAAATAACCAACTATAACCAAATAACTAAAAAAATATTCTACACAATTATTATAGACAACCTCTAATGTTAAACATACTCAGATGCTCTGAACCTCTAATTTTAACCTTAAATTCATCCCACTGTTTCAGATTTATCAGCGTTAGACAATGAAACCATCTCTTACTTCAACAAACAAAGTAAGACAGATCAGACAAAAAAAGGCCATTTCATTTACATCTTCAATCTCCAGTCACCTATCCAAATTTACTAAACCCTCCTATCCAACTTACATTTCAGAAAATCACAGGTTAAATCCCTTTCTGACCCGCTTTTTACAAATGATCCAAATCACCCTGTCGCATGTTTTTGGTTTCAAAAGCACCTCAAATTGGTCTTGAACCAATCTGGCATCTGAGCAGAGCACTTTTCAAGTCACACTTTTTGCATAGGCATCACAACCACAGCTGCTCAAAAGGCCTCTAACACATTGAAGCACTTGGTCATTGGTCATCAAGAGGCTTTCAAGAGCTACATTAGATCTAACTGTTTCCACATCAAAAGAAAAAAAAATAGCACACCTAACCCTTATCAGCTAATCAACTCATCAATCCCACCCGAGTTCCACCCTTCTCTTTCACTATCTTTGTCAGAGGTGGAAAGTCTGGCCCTGCATCCCAATGTGCATACTATCCACCCTAAATAGTATTGAATCTTACTAGTGTCACATACTATTTAGGATGGATAGTATGCACATTGAGACGCAGGCCAGGTGTCAGAAAGTAAAATCCTGCCATATTTTATTCCACCCACTGAAGCAGTGTTAAAGTTAATGAGATATTAACTGAGTGATGATTGACTGTTATTGAAGATACCTGATGTTCACAAGCAGAATCACCAAAGGAGAAAATCACAATTTTTAAATCAGTGTTTCTGATTACTGGTTTGAATTGTTTGCATGTGTTTTTAACTCTTTGCCTGCAATTTGACTACTATTCTGGATTCACCAATAAAGCTGCGCTTGTATCTTACCAAAGTCTCAGAGCATTATGTTGAAGTACCAAAACTGTTTATTAAATTGTTAAACTACAGACATTTATTTTAAAAATTAGAAAAACAACAAAATCAAAATGACTAAATTTTTAACTAAAATGTCAATACAAAATATAAAATAATTCAAAACTAATTCAAAAAATGAATAACTACTACACGATTATATTACATTACGATAATATTAGTACCTAAATATGCTTAAAAATGGTCATTTATAACACTGAAACAGTTTATTACATTTATTCACACTGTTATTAAAAGCAACAGTAAAATGATATATTCACAATACAAACATGCAAAAAAGAGTTACAATCAGATTCATACACTTTAAAAGTATTGTTCAAATTCATTTTCTCCACAAGGATTTCAAGTTCTAATGAACCACCAGCTCTGTGCTGGATCACAATGATACAAAGTTTGTTTTAAAGCAAAACAATATGTATGAATTATTCACTTTGCGCAGTCATATGCACATACAGTACGTTGATAACAAATCAAGTAAAAACTGACAGTACAACATGTTTAGTGCAGATCTTCTTCACATTCAGTTTGTCAATTTAATACATTTCGTAAATAATGTTGACTGTCCTGAGAACTCATGGTCTGTCTTGAACATGTCACTGAGTGTTAACTGAGGGTTAAATGATGATTTGAGTGTTTCTATATTTCAAAACATCACAAAGCATTTGATTTATGAATTTATCAAGATATATGAATGCTAACTGTAGGTTATTGTTGAACTGAATACATTATATTAATAGAGTGAATAAGCACCATCTAGTGGTTCATCACAATGAAGCTTTACACCAGAAACATTCGACTCCATCTGATCTGCTGAGAGCATCTCAACCTTCAAGAAATTGCTGAAAACAAACTTCTTCCATAACCATAAACCAATGCACTTATTATAATAAACATGCAAAATAATAAATGTAAATGTATTCCAGGTTTATAAGGTGCAACTACCAGATAATGTTCATCTAAATGTCCTAAATGATATGTGCTTCCAGTAACAGAAAGGTAATTATTTCCATAACAAGTAAAACGAGTATTATGATTAGTAAGTGAAGTATTTCATCAGCACCAGCTTAAGTGTGTTTTTTCTAAATCACGTCAATGGGAATAAAGTTGCAGATCCAGTTAAGATCTGCTCAGATCACATCACTTTTCTCCATCTGTAAGAAAACAATATATTACAGGATGTTAAAGTGAGAGAAATGAACAGATGTAACATTTACAGAAATCAGCACATCTGTTTCCAGTCAGTGAACAAGATTTAGTCTGAAGTGTTTATTGATTTTGATGGAAACTTGATGGAAAATTATAAAACAGACCTTACGAAAACTCACCTGCGGATTCACAAATGCTTCATAAATCTCAGATTTGATAGTTAAAGGTGTGTTAATGTATTATTCCAGTCATTCTCAAACAGTGTGTGTGCAGCTCATTTACAATAACTGTTTCCAGTTATAATGTTAAATTTGCAGACAAATACTACTGCTGCTCAGAATTAAAAGGAAAGCAAGGCTTTTCAGTCATTTTTGTTCATTTATTTAAATTTATTTTAGAATTAACTATTTGGTCAATTAATACATTTTGTTGTGCACTGTTATCAATTCATAAATTTTAATGTAAATGCATGAAGGGAAATTTATGGACAGTCCTGTAATATTATTGTAACTACACTGTAGAAGCATTATTTTACAGCCACCGCATATCGAAATCCTCAGTGTTAAATTGTTATATGAGTCCACACTCAGAGTGTGAAAAGCGAACACTGAATCAGTGTTGAAATTAATTAGATAATTA
Source organism: Megalobrama amblycephala (assembly GCF_018812025.1). Taxonomy (NCBI): domain Eukaryota; kingdom Metazoa; phylum Chordata; class Actinopteri; order Cypriniformes; family Xenocyprididae; genus Megalobrama; species Megalobrama amblycephala. The sequence goes on along the minus strand of NC_063045.1, from coordinate 2,936,674 downwards.
AGTAATTAATAAAGTAATGATTAAGCATTAGTGATGAACACCTGCTGTTGACAAGCAGAATCACTGAAGGACAGATGAACAACAAAAACAGAAAAGTAAAACACAAGAACTACAACTGACTTCCAGCGACAGCCTTAGATTAAATCAACTGAAGATAAAAGAAGACAATAAATCTCAGAAGGTCTCAGCAGAGGAGGATTAAACAACTCCACAAACAGCATTACCAGCTTCACTTATTACTAACCAGACTGACTTTATTTCTGTCATACATCTACAGAAGTTATTATTGAGAATTAACAGATGTTTAGATGTTGATGATATATTGAAAATAGGTTCTGGCTGAAGTCACCATCACAGTGGTAAGTGCTTGCTTTAGTTAGGCAGTTTGATTCTTGACTTTTTAACATTAATTTTTCTCTGGATGTTGTAACTGTGTTTGTTATGGTAAGAACAGTAAAAGTTAATGTGATCAGATGATGTTGGCTTTATGAGAACATAATCATCATGTAATAGCCTCATCTACTTCTTATTCAGAGTGTAATTGTTGATTAAATAGGTTATGTATTAACAATTGCACATTATTTATATTCATCCCTGGTTATAACTTATAAAAAATAGTAACTGTTCACATATTTTGTTATTTTTTTAAAAAAAGGACACCCTCTGAATACACACAGATATCAAGAATCAGCATATGAATCTCAACCAAGGTGACATACTTCATGCCACAATGCATGATGGGAGCCATACGATTCTGCTTGTTATCATCAGGTGTCTTCAATAATCGAACAATCATCACTTAATTAATCACTTGATTACCGAATTAACTTGCTGTATAAATACAGTACTTTATTGTATTAAAAACAGTATATTACCTGTATATAACTTATGTAAATTTACGGCAATTAGTTGCCAGGAATTTCCTGTAAAATTACAATAATTTTTTTAACAGTGTGTTAAATAGCCTAATACTTTAATATATTAAATTAAGTCAATAAAAAGTGAACGGGTTAACTGAATTTCCAGTGATCAATGACACTCACCAGTGACACAAACACAGAAGCTCCTGGTGATGCTGAATCTGCTGTTGATGATCTGAAGTTGATAAAGTCCAGAGTCTGTGATTCTGCTGTTTGTGATGGTCAGAGATCCGATCTGAGTCACGTTTAGTCTGCCTCTGAGTCTCACAGCATCAACACCCTGTTTTACTGTAAAGATCTTACTCTGATTTCTGATCTGAGTGATGGGTCTGCATCTAAAACACCATATCATCACATCATTTGAGTCGTTTATCACACCAGGACCTAAAGTGACAGATTCTCCCTCCTTCACTGACACTGGAGCAGGAACACCTGAAACACAAACCAACAGCTGCTGGACCATCTTTTGGGCAAAAATAAACTCCATTAGAGGAATTAACTGTGAAAACAGTTGTGCATATTAAATGGATCCTGAGACTGTAAAACTGCTAAATATCAAGTTAATAGTGGACATGTCTTTTTTTTATATAGACCTGCACATGTATTAGACACAGTGCATTACTACACTGAAAAATATCTTTCTGCTTTATGATATCCCAAGATAAGGCAATGCAACAATCACTTGCAGTCATTAAATGAGATAAACTCACAAACTATTATGAGCTCTTCACACATTTTACAAATCTTCTGTACTTCCCCAGTGAAAACTATGAGTATGAAATAACAGATGTATTTAAAAAGATAAGACTTTAACTGTTAAAAGTGAATGGATCTCCAATCACTGAGATTTCCATTGATGCGCGCGATGCGAATGTCATAAAAATACCAATGAATTCTCTCTTGTTGGTCTGTTTTAACTCCAGTCTTTAGAGTGACTGAATCTCCCTCCATCACAGACACTGACACTGAACCAACAGCAGACACACCTGAAGAAAGAGTGAACAGTTCATTATAAATCATGCCTGTATATAGAGAGTATTTAAAGGAAATATAATTATATTTTCAGAATGACGTTTTTTTGTTTTGTTTTGTATTTGTTAAGTATTAAGCAAATAGTTTTTTCTGACTGGAGACATTTTATCGCACCTGTAGGGCAAAACGGCCTCTTGGTACAAGTGTAATTTTTGTTAAAACTCTAATAACACGAAAACTCTGGACATTTTTCATACTTGGTTTATAATTTATGTCATTGTCACTAAAACTATGAAAACTATTCTGGACACATTTAACTTTTGTTTCACAGAAAGAATGTACACAGTCCTTAAGGGGGTGTTTTACCCCTCTCTATCCTAAAATAAAATCAAGTAATATTGAACAAGTAAATAAACGGATACAAACGAGCTGGTCAATCAGCAGGACATGATTTCTGTTTTCTCGGCTGATGGCCAGTATACAGTTATTAACAGTAAAAATGATGACACTTCGGATGGAAAAGGTCGTCCTCTGTGTTATTCATTTAAATGTCAAATATCCATTGATGATGTAACCAGGGGTTAAAAAAAAAAATACTTCTGGTTTTAATTTTCTGCTTTGGCATTTACATTGTAAGGTCTGGAAACTGAATTGTGAAGCGTTACACGGCGTTACAAGCGTTTTTTTTGTGATGGAAATAGGCTTTCATACTTAAGGATAAATTAAACTATTGATTCATTTGATTTGCACTGACAACAACCTGATGTAAATTTACTACAAAAAAAAATATACATTACTTATTGTTTAATAAAGCACTTTTTAATAGAAAATATTTACCTCTTTTAAACTTTTTATTATTTTAAAAATAAAAGTTCAATAAAAAGTTTGCTAGTTGTCTTGTTGATCTTTGTTCAATAAAGAAAAATACATAAAAAGTTGTTGAATATTATTTTGGTTCATTAATATTTAGTTAATATTAATAATGCTGATATAGTATTACCTGGGCCCTCATTTATCAATGGTGCGTACGGACAGATTTGTGCGTAGTGAGTGCGTAAGAACAGTTTCACGCAAAGTGTGGGATTCACCAACTTGTACTTAAACGTAGAAATGTGTGTAAATATAAGCACACCTCTGAGCATGCTTACGCAGATAATCTAGTGGTAGAATAGTGACACTACACACAAAAATCATTTAAGAGTGTCACAGTATGCATTAAGCAATCAACATGTCCTGTGTTTCCTTTATTTATAAAACACTCAATTTATCAATTGTCTAGTTTTACACACAGTGCGTAATTGGTGTCACTGTAAAAAAAAAAAAATTATGGTTAAGTAAATAATACAGAAAAACAAACAAAAAAACAAAAACAAAAAAACAAATGCAAGTTATTTAGTAGTACTCAATTTAAGCTTGTAGAAATTAAAGTGTAAATATCAACATTATAAAATTAAGTAAAACTACTCAACTTTTCTGATACTGGTGTTCCCATCATGCACTGGGCCTTGAATAATTAATGAGGTCAATTTTTTGCTGTTTTCCAGCTGTTTTTACACTGTTTTATCATTGCTTTTGTGGTTAGGTTTAGTAACTTAACATTTTGTGACATTTGGAGCTCATTTTCTACTCAAAATGCCACAATAACACTCAAACATGTTCCATCGAATGTTACCGTCATTGTGTGTTGTGGACCAAGTATTGAGGTCTCTGTGTTCAACTATAGCATTACTTTTAATATATAGATATGATGTCTACACAATATCTTTCGTATTACCTGCTTAGATGTTTCTAAGTAAAAACATACAGATCAATAGCATGGTTTTATTCAGTGTTATATTGTTTGTGTAAAATGTATTGCAAAAGAGTTTTAAACTAAATAGAAACTAAATCAACTTTTTACTGAAAAAGTTAAAATTACTTAAAATTTTACTTATCTTAGCTAAATAGAGTAACTTAAATCCATATTTGAAAATTACTTAAATAGTCTATGTGTGCAAAAATTAAGTAAACTTTATCTTTATTTTATCTTGCATTATTGGAAGACTTTGCAAACAATGTCCTCCAGAGAGCACGTTTTCCAAGATCAAGCTGATCTGCTTGGCAAGAGCTCTCTTTGCTATTATTGCTGTGAGGAAAAAACACAATCACATGACTTTTAAAGGGAAGTGTTGTCACCATATATGGTTCATTGGAGGCGTTTCCGAATGCTAATGACCGTGAACGTGAACGAGCATGGTACTTACGCACATGTGGGATTTATCAACAATGATTGCTTACTCGTGTGCGTAAGAACTGCGTGCGCACGTTTGATAAATGCGGATTTTCTTGTACTTAGGCACATTCTAAATTTCATCCGTTGGACAAAATATAGAACCTTTTCTACGCACTGTTGATAAATGAGGGCCCTGGTTCTTGGACTTTGTCTGGAATACGTTGTCAGGTCTTTGTCTAGATCTGGATTGACATAGTCTTGTTTGTGCAGAGAAATCTAAATTCTAACTCTTTTTTTCTACAAAATAATCAGTTCACACAGAGACCATGTTCTTCTTTAGAATTGACTAGGTTTATCACAAGAACAGGCAAAGCAACTATTTTCAAGTAGCTATATTTGTTTATTTTGCACAAATCAATAAATCGTTTTAATTCTTTTGTTGTTATTGGAATACTTCTTTCATGTAGTGGACAATTTTACGATTCTGGTTCATGTCTTTTACTATAATGGAAAGAAAACTTTTAACCCTAACCCTACACATTTAGATGGTGTTTGTTTTAAGCCTACTACCATCCATCTGTTTGCATCTGTAGATTTCTTCTAATTAACAAAAACAAGCTAATCTGCATATTTAAACACATCAAGAGTTTTTACCTCTGAAATGTTATAAATACATTATATATTATAACAAATGCCTGCAGAGGGCACCAAAAGCCTGCTGATTTTTGTTGTTACACAGCACAGCACGATCAAATCCACGATTAAAGCCAACCACTATAATTAAAAAATATATTATTAGTAATTAGTAATATATTATTACATAGAAATGCTATGGCCACTTTTAGTGATGTAATCTCCTGTGTAAGCATAGATTTAAGAATAGCATTATGTAATGCTGTATTATAATTTTTAAACAGTTTTAATAAATCATGCATCCTCAGAAAACTGTCTAATAAAGTGGATCATGGATTCGCGTCTGTGGAAAGCTCTTCTTCTGGTATTGACAGCCCTACAGATATCTTTACCATGGTTCAAAACGCAATGCATAGCACATTAAAATAATTGAAATCATTTAACACTGTAACAAAAACCTCTTATTGGGATTCAGGAATTATTTTGCAGCTCAATGTCTACTACACTATACAAAAATAAATTTACAGATACAGTAAAATACAGCAATTAACTTTTGGGATTTTTTTTTTTTTTTTACTATTGTAAATTGATCTTGCAGTAGATGAAAAGCATGAGAAAAATATGTATGAACTTGGTATGCACCACAATACAGTATACTGACAATTACAGTAAAAGTAAATTCAGCATCCTCTACACATTTGGCTAAATTTTATTACAGTATATACAGTACTATAGCAGTGTATAGGTCTTCTGACACAAGACTACAACCCTAGGCAGTCATTTCTCAAAAATACAGTACACATAACACATGACTACAGAGAAAGTTGTCTATCACATGTTTGAGGGTGTGCAACATGCTCCAGTTTACTGTACATAGAATAGTGACATTTCCCTCATCTAAAGTACTGGTACTGTGTAAGTTTAAAGGGTCATGAAACCCCAGAACACATTTTTTGAGCTGTGAACAGATATGTATAGGCTGCACATCACTGAAAACACTAAAGGTACTCATTAATTTTATTTATAATTTGAAATGATGTGTAGATGTAACAATACTATCCACGTGGATCTTAGCTCATACTACAGAATAAAGTATCCGTGTTTAAAGTATTTATAGACATATTTCACATCAAGTCTTCTTCAAATGAATTATATTTGCAAACTGAACACCGATACAGTGGTGTGAACGTGATGACACGATTATTCTGATGAACAAAAGACTTAGAGAATGAACAAAAATTAAACTATGTCTTTATTCTTTCTGTGTTAAACTATGTGTCATTTATCATGAGACTGCAGTGCTCGTAAACATAATCAAAAGAACCTATTATAAGTCCTTTTAAATATTCTTTCGCATTTCTCCCTTGTGCTTGGGAGTTTGTTGTCATTTTTCTCTGTGCTCATATATTAATATTCATTATTCTGTATAATGAGTGTGTTGTAGGTCTGTGCTTCATTGGTTGTTCCTCTTCTCCCCCTCTACACTCCCACTTTTCCAGAGCTTTACATGCCCATTTTAACAGACTTTTTCCAGCTCAGAGGTGTGAATGACCAGGCTAAAACAGGGGGGTTTCATGACCCTTTAAAACACCTGTAAATGATTCACTCATCACTCTCTCAGATTTCGGCTGGTGTGTCATCAGTTTTGGTACCTAATGTTGTCATTGTTAAAGGTTTTGAAAAATGTGTCTTTGTTGTTTAGAACTGGATGAACTGAATCACTTATAACGTGTTGGCAATCGAGAAAAGCTAAAATACCTTGATTCTTACCTAACTCTGCTATTATTTTCTGTGATTGGGATCTCCTTATTGATTTCATGTTACTGTTTCGTCAGATGGCAAAAAGACCTTTATCCATGATGAAAGTGGAGCGGGCGGTTGGTTAATCAGCTCGCCAATTAGGAAATTAATCTCAGACATATTCGGATGGGATTACATTTCTCACAGGACTTCTGAGTTAGCCGAGAAGAAGTAATTTTCTGTTTCATGAACAAATGGAAAAACAGTTCGTAAGTGAATTTGACTGTGCTGTGTAAGAAAAAAAGATGAAGATGTTGAAGATCTCGATGAAGAAGTTTATTGCAGCGTAGCAGTGACAAAGTACACGTAGCACCTTGGGTTCATCGGAGTCGGAATGAACCCAGAACATCCAAATCTCAAACCTTTTATCCTGTTTACAGTTTGCCACTCTCCATGTAAATGTAGTTTCTCATGTTTTACCAGCTGTGGTCTGTATGTTAATGAAGTTGTGACACCTCATTGTCTGAGATGGTTCTCTATGTCCCACACCCATTCCCATTCTACAATTGATGACCATTTGCTCAGGATTTGATCAACCCAAATGGTACATATACCAGTTGACTTTCTTCTTCTCTATGATAATACAGCCATTTTGGGGATGAGCTCATTCTAAAATATACTTTGGAGTGGAATCTGGGTCGAGGCAGACTACAGTTTCTTATAGCTGTGTTTTTGACTCTCAAAGAACCGGTTCATAAGAGTCACTTGTTAAAGAAGCTGACTAAACTGGGCGCGCTGCGTGCGCGAGCAACCATCATGCAGTTTATTGAAAGATGTGTTTTCTTTGCATTACGCTGTCATTTTTAGGTCATCACATTGAAGTGCCACTGCTGAAAAGCAGTACTTGAAACACTGCTTACATTAATATTTTATTCTGTGATAAGTTTGGGGTGGCAAAGCTTTTTCTTAGGGTGGCAGTTGCCACCCCATGCCACCCCGGTAGATCCGCATCCAAGATGTAGGTGACTCCTTCGGGAGTGGTGACTTTCCACGTATTCCCAACTTCTGAGCCTGCTCGCCTGAAGTTATGGTTGATTGCTCTTTGGCTGGATATCAACACACCCATTAACGTAATGAAGTTGTTGAGGCTCTGCAGAGATCATTTTTCCCCTGATGATTTTACATACCCAGGAGAGAATCACGTACGACTTTAACCATCAGCTGTGCCTATGGTTTTTCCACATCCAGCTGAGGTATGTGAACAAGATCTTTGTATGTGTCCTTTTTATTTGTAAAGCTGCACTTATGAAAAGTAACAAAACAAAATGAAGTTTTGATGTAATAAAACCATGTTTTTTTAGTGGTTTACTTCCATTTGTATAACAACTGTTGCATTACAGGCTCCATGTTTAAACTACGCCAGAGCACGTACACTGCAACGGTTGGAGTTAAAAATCATCATTTGTGTTCTTCTGAAGAAACAAAGTCACCTACATATTGGATGCCCTGGGGGTAAGCAGATAAACATCAGATTTTCATTTTTGGGTGAACTATCCCTTTAAACTGGGTGATCAGTAAGTCTTTTTCCATCATTAGACAGCACAGCTGAGGAACAGTTTGCACCGACTCTGCTTTTACAGAGACACTTAAGACATGCTTGAAACAATTTTGAATACTTACTTCCTGACATGTACACACGCTCTTGTGGCCAAGAGTGCAAATGTGGGTATTTGGACAGGCCCATTATATCCCAGTAAAGGTTGATTCATCATTCAGAGCCCAGGTCTGTGCAGTAGAAAGTTCCGGAACATTGAAAAAGTACTACCTATGTCGAAAAAGTGCTGTTTTTTTATAATTGAGAAACTCTGGTTTAATCTGTTTTAAATGTTATATATTTCTATATTTCACATAATATTTTATACATTTTTCATTTTTGTAAAAGTTAAACATAATACTTGACATTTTTTGTTTCTGTTCAAAGTGCTGCTTTTTTTAAACAATGTTTTAATTGAGATAAAATCTGGTTTAATCTGTTTTAAATGTTATATATTTCACATACTATTTTCTACCTTTTTCATTTTTGTAAAAGTTAAACATAATACTTGACATTTAATTACATTTTTGTTTCTGTTTAAAGTATGCTTGGGTTCTGTAGTGTTGTTTCTACATTAAACCACTAGATGTCGACAAAGTGCTTTTTTTATAATTGAGAAACTCTGGTTTAATCTGTTTTAAATGTTATATATTTCTATATTTCACATAATATTTTATACATTTTTAGTTTTTGTAAAAGTTGAACATAATACTTGACATTTAATTCAATTTTTGTTTCTGTTCAAAGTGCTGCTTTTTTAAACAATGTTTTAATTGAGATAAAATCTGGTTTAATCTGTTTTAAATGTTATATATTTCACATACTATTTTCATTTTTGTAAAAGTTAAACATAATACTTGACATTTAATTAGATTTTTGTTTCTGTTTAAAGTATGCTTAGGTTCTGTAGTGTTGTTTCTACAATAAACCACTAGATGTCGATGTTAATTGCAATGTTTGTTTGAATATGACTCTTATTAATTCTGTAAATTCATAACAGGCTTTTTATATATTTAATAGGATCAAATGTTGAACAGGATGCATTCACCGCCATAAATCTCTGTAAGTGTATATTTTATTTATTTTATTTTATTTATTTATACAAAATGAAATTTACCAATTTGTTATTTGATTACAGTGATGGGAACCCCGGATGACATACACGTCTCAGACTCAGGTAATTTTTTTTTTTTTTGTAATAATAATATATATTGTTAATATCAAATATTAATCATATTTATCTTTTATAGAAATAGCACTTCTAGTAACACAACCAGGGTTTATTGATCTGACACAGGATTTTAAAGAACACAGTCCTAGCACCAGCGATGCTTATAGGATAAGAGACGCTCAGCCTACTTACACGTCAGCGAGATCTCCGTCAGGGCAAATCGGTACTGCCGGACTGGTAGAACTCACGTCAGATTCAGACGAAGAGTCTGAGGTGAGCATTCCACCATTTGTGGAAGGATTACCGGAGAGTCTCAATGATGATGACTTATTACCTGTGACCAAAACAAATCTTTTGATCCTGGACGATCTAATGAAAGAAGCAGGTGAGAACAAGCAGGTCGAAAAGGTTTTCACTCAATTTGTACATCATCGTAATCTCAGCACTATTTATATCATACAAAATTGATGCGGATGGTGAGTTCCTTAATGGCGTTTCAGGTAATTGATCGAAATTTTGTCCATGATGCTGGTGAGCTGCACAGTGTTCATTTCAATAGTAATCGACCAGGACCTGTCTGCGGTTAGATGATACTGTCAAACACCGCATAGACTAATAAATTAATAGTCTGCAGCAAAGGTTGTCGGAAGCGTGCCTTGAGTCTGATATTGCCAGACTTGATGAGTGATATGTCTCTTCGTCAGGTGTGAGGTTGAAGGCATAAAGGGTGTATCCATTCAGAAAGTCATCCCTGTCGATAGAGAGCGCTTGGTTTTTAAGATGTCTTCCAGAGGCCATAGCCAGTTGATAAAATTCTCGCACCGCAGCCCTAGATTCAAAATTCGGTTGTAGCGGTTTGGCGGGAAATTGCTGTCCATCGACGTAGACTGCTAGGAACTCCAAATTGTAATGTTTGAACACGAAAGGGTTTTTATTGTAGGCTCCTGTGAATGCATCATTATCGACCATAGCCAGACGATAGATTTTGTAGCATTCCTAAAAACGAATTTTCTTGATTCGAAAAACGGGACCCCGCTGGTATGAAGAATTTTTTAGACACACTCGAATCTATAGGGTACTTTGCAGCAGTCAATAGCAAAGCCTGGGCATGACCCAGTCTCACAGGGGGTGATACAGAGACTTTCTTGACAAATAGGCTCTCTGACATAATATTTAATTTGTACGCCACATCACCGTCCCTCATCAGACAGAATTTGTCTTTGGCTCTGAACTTTCTCAGTTTAATGTCAACACCATTCAACATCAATTTTTATTACAAAATATCAAAATATCGCTGTGAATAGGCGCCAACAGTTCCAACAGGTCCGCCGGGGTCAGCTGTGTATTTGTAAAACAAGCCAGCGGAGAAAAGCGATTCCAGCGCATCTTTACTGTAGTTGATCAGACTCTCGATGATACATCGGTAAGGATACGTGCTATCAAACGATCACCCAGGCTCACGTCGACTTGTGAAAATATAGTAGCCCCAGCTTAATTTATCAGGCAAACCTTGGCATCAACTGGTAAATCGTCACCATTAGGCCTTGTGATTTTAAGACGCAGATACAACAGCATGTTAATTAGGTCGACATAATCGTCGCCATTCCCCGCTATAAAAAACTCCAAAGGTGAAGAGTCCGAATATAGCCGATAAAGGAGGTACTTCTAAATAACTGTTTTTCTCAATAACTGTTTGCGTCAGAGGAACTGTAAACAACTCAGATTTGATGCACTCTCCTGACAAGCGGTGGAGTAATGCCATGTTAGAATATGGTTCTTTTAACCAATACGTTTCGCTTTACAGTGTTCTTACGCTTTCTACGTACGACTGAATGTTTCTTGGGTCCACGCTTTGTTTTCTTCTTTATCGAATGACCACACCTCCTTATACCTGGCGGTTTAGACATTCTCTTATGAGCCATGACCATCAAACCCGAACCGTCTTGAGATTTTGCGTTATCGTTATATGTTCTCGACAAGGCGTTTGAGACAACGTCGGATATTCTATTTTTAGCAGCTGATTTTAGGTGGAGTTTAGCAATACTGAACCCCCTTTTCAACAGCGGTATGGCCACCCTAAACAGTCCTCTAAACAATCCCCCTAACCCCGCCCCGTACATGACACCACCCCCTGAATACCCTGGTAGAGCACCACCAGCCTGATTTTGGTAATAGTTAACATATTCTGTAGCGTCCATTGCGCGGGGGTTGTAATACGCCATTTAAAAAAAGGATTGTTTTGATGGTTTAACCCCTTACCAGTCACCCCCACTTTTGGCCAGGGAGTGAAAAATGACATACCCAAAATAAAATGGTTGCTGCTAACAAGTCCTCTAGACTACACACAAAACCAAGGTATCATTTGAAAGCTGACATTGACAGTTTACTATGAAAGACTCAGAATTACTCTAGAAATTACCAATAGAGAGATAAAAAGCTCAAACACAATGGATCATTTTTATTTTTTTCATAATAATTGTTTATGGAAATGAAAAATGCAAAAGGCAGACACATAGGGAAACATAAGCAAACTAAAGCCATATGTCTAATCAATATATGTTTAAAATTTGAAGGTGATACAAGCAAAAATGAATTTTTTACAACCATTTATTTCAGTGCATGTCTAGGCACCTTTCCAAAAAGGCCACTTGGAGATGCCAAAGGGACACTTGGTAACCACCTTTTACTGTGAAGTATAAGAAGTCTATTTGATAATTTCCATACATTTTATCATTCCAATATGACAATTTATATACTAATATTTACAATTTATATACTATAACTGGTATATTTTTTTCCTCTTAAAAGTTTAGAAAAATGCAATCCAAGGATCATTTACATACAACAATATACAGCCATAGCCAGCCTGTTGTTGCCCTGATGGCACATTTACACAATCTTAAATTTTATATTCAAATTCCAAGGATCATTTACATACAGCAACATACAGCCATAACCACACCCTGTTGTTGCCCTGATGGCACATTTACATCAGTTTACAATTTTTTCTATTCAAACGCAAAGGATCATTTACACAAAGCAATTTACCATGATACTCACTCTATTGTTACCCTTATTAAACATTTACACCAGCAGCTAATGACCAAGACTGCAATGAAGACGCTAGATACAGCACTCTCCTCTGAATAATCCACATTTTCTTCATCACTGCTTCGCATAAGTTCTTCCAATGCAGAAACAGGAGAAAACAAATTCTGTGCACGACGCTGATCCATGGCTGACGAACGTATTACTCGCGAGATTATGCTAGCAGTGCGAGTGCTAGTGGGCAGCAGGTGCGTCCCTTATATTTGCGTCACGCCAGCGGGGGCGCGCGCGCTATATTTCCTGGAAGCAAGTTGTTACGCACACTAAACAACAATGTATTACACACGAGATTATGCAAATCAACACATTGGCGTAATCGTTATTGCATAGGCTAACGTTACATGACAACACAATAGTTTGCCATTGCTGTCTTTTTACTTTTTTCCCACTTATGTTTGCCTGTGCGTAATCACACGTCACTTGAAAGCACCTGTCAACTTTTTTTTATACATGTATATGTGTCCAGTTTTCATCGGACATCTTCTGGGCTGTTCTCATTCATTTACAGACACTCTACTAAATACAGTGATACGTTATATTTCATTGAATAAAGCGCTAGATGTGGACGGTTCGTCGAATAAACATGACAGCGCACATGTGAATAGCGCTTACAGGATGTAAACAATAGAAGTTATATCGATTTTTATACCAGTTTGCATGCTTTTGGACAAATATTTACTATGGAAATCGTGTATTGGACTCTTCCCGTGGAAAAAACGTCGATGTCACCATTATACTGCCAAACATTACAGTTCCACGACACAAAAAGGTAAGGACACCCCTCCCTTTTGTTGTCGTAGGAAATTGTTCACGGTCATACAGAATAACAAAAAACTACTATAAAGTTATCTTGATTGTATAATGCTTGTACAGGTTGAATCAGCATTCTTGTATCTTTCACACAACTTGATAAATTTCACTCAACTTGATCATTTTACTTGATAAAATGTAAACAATGTCACACGTGAGGCCGTCGCCGATGCGTGAACGTAAAGGGGTTAAAGCAGGGGTGTCCAAACTACGGCCCGCGGGCCAGCTGCGGCCCAGGGATGAATTTTAAGTGCCCCGCAGCTTGTCTATTAAAATATATTATGTGTGGCCCGCCATGCACAATTTACAAATTGTGTAGTTTCACAATGTCAACACAAGGCGGCAGTACTAGATTTTAGGCAAGGGAAATATTAAGGTGCCAAAAGCGGAACAAAACAGCGCTACTTGTGCGCACTGCGCGACTCACAAGCTCACAAATGTGTTTATTTGCTGAGTGTCTAGAGACCACTAAACAGCCAGCGAGAAGTGTTCAAGTTCGGCGTAGAGGTCTCAGGTACAAGCTGCAAATCTCTTTGTGATTTAATTCAGTTTAAAGCCAGTTGAAACAGCGCTGACTTAATCAACAACACTAACGTGCAAATTAGGAGAAACATTGATTGAGCCAATCCAGTTAGAATACTTCAACCAACAACATTTATCATGGATTTACTGTGGTAACACTAACTGTAACCGTGGTATATTGTCAGAAATGTAGGTTAATATCTTATTTTATTTCATTTTTAATGTAGAATTGTATTAAATGCCAATAAGGCCACATTATAGACTATTTTTGTGCATTCGTATTTATATTAAATGTGTTTAAAAACTAAATGCCACAAAGCATTCTAGATATAGAAACAAAATTTGTACTTTTTACCATGTAGTGAAGTGCCATGTGTGGTTTTACCTGCGGTGATCTAATTAGAGTACTTTTAATTTAAAATGAATAAAGTTCTAACTCAGTAATAATATTTAAATTTCACCCTTTAAAAGCGAAGTTAAGTTTTATAGATATTGTTTGTGTATTAAATTTGCATCTGTGTCCTATCTCAAACTACTCTACTGTCAGCTCAAACTTTTCAAATCTATCATGTTTTCAAAAAAAAAAAAAAAAAAAAATATATATATATATATATATATATATATATATATATATATATATATATATACATATAGTACAGTCCAAAAGTTTGGAACCACTAAGATTTTTAATGTTTTTAAAAGAAGTTTCGTCTGCTCACCAAGGCTACATTTATTTAATTAAAAATACAGTAATATTGTGAAATATTATTACAATTTAAAATAACTGTGTACTATTTAAATATATTTGACAAAGTAATTTATTCCTGTGATGCAAAGCTGAATTTTCAGCATCGTTACTCCAGTCTTCAGTGTCACATGATCCTTCAGAAATCATTCTAATATGCTGATTGCTGCTCAAGAAACATTTATGATTATTTTCAATGTTGAAAACAGTTGTGTACTTTTTTTTCAGGATTCCTTGATGAATAGAAAGTTCAAAAGAACAGCATTTATCTGAAATACAAAGCTTCTGTAGCATTATACACTACGTTCAAAAGTTTGGGGTCAGTAAGAATTTTTATTTTAATTTTTTTGAAAAGAAATTAAAGAAATGAATACTTTTATTCAGCAAGGATGCATTAAATCAATCAAAAGTGACAGTAAAGACATTTATAATGTTACAAAAGATTAGATTTCAGATAAACACTGTTCTTTTGAACTTTCTATTCATCAAATAATCCTGAAAAAAAATATTGTACACAAATATTTTGTACAATTGTACACATTAAATGTTTCTTGAGCAGCAGATCAGCATATTAGAATGATTTCTGAAGGATCATGTGACACTGAAGACTGGAGTAACGATGCTGAAAATTCAGCTTTGCCATCACAGGAATAAATTACTTTGTGAAATATATTCAAATAGAAAACAGTTATTTTAAATTGTAATAATATTTCACAATATTACTGTTTTTACTGTATTTTTAATTAAATAAATGTAGCCTTGGTGAGCAGACAAAACTTCTTTTAAAAACATTAAAAATCTTAGTGGTTCCAAACTTTTGGACTGTACTGTATATATATATATATATATATATATATATATATATATATATATATATATATATAGGCTTACATGTTTTGTTTCTTAAAAACATAACAGATTATATATATATATAAATAGAAAAGGAACCGGCCCCCAGATGTGTCCACGACATCGAATCTGGTCCCCTTTTAAAAAAGTTTGGACACCCCTGGTTGAAAGTGTAGTTTTACGATGACTTTACCGTAAGAAAATGGTATTTCGCGGTTTTGGTCGTCCTTCAATTCGATGGTAATATCTGTGATGAGCCCCTTGTTGACCGATGCGTAATGTGGTTTGTCGTATCTAACACTGACGATATCATTGTTTTCACCCGTTATATGTACGCATCTCAAAAGGGGGACATACGAATCACCAACCAATTGATATTGGATAATGTTGGTGTAAACATACATAATATAGAAATCCGTGTTGATATCGGCTTGATGAGGAGCTATGTAGTTTGGCTCGTTGTAAAATCAGCATCTTTATGGTACGCCGAACGGATTCACTAGCATCATCCGGATTCACTCCTAAAATAGCTGCTAGTTTAGGTTGTAAATGTTTCGGGACTGGTGCGGAGGCGGTGTTTAGGGCGAAAATTCCGTCGTCATTATTAAGAGGGTACCAACTTCTAGGATATTCAATTTCAATAAGCACGACCTCCCATTTATCTTTCAAGTTAATAGGACTCGCTAACCTTGTTCTGTAACTAGAGATACGATTTTCCGGATAAACCGACAAAGAAGCGTTGCACGGCAGTGTAACGTAGAATCCGTTTTCGCCCATTGTACCCCGTTTACTCAAATGATCAAATCCTGTATGTGTTCAAGTGTTTTAAGGTGATTGCAAGTCCACCAGAGTTTTTTTGTCTACATAACTATTAAATTTCGATGGCCATCCTAACCATTTCACTAAGACAAGCGTAGATCTCCCCTGTTTTTTCTCCCCTAAAATTTTTTCCACCTTAAACGCTTTGTTTTTGCTCACGATTATTTTTTGTAACTCTTTTTCATAAAAAACTCTGTCAATGACCTCACCGTCATAATCAGACAGTCTGTAAACATGAAAAATTCTTCTGTGTAGTTCTGTTCATATCCTTTGGTGAACGGTCCTCTCACTTTAGAAATTCGAACAACGTCTCCGATTTTATATATTTAAATACTGCTTTTTCATTCTTCTTTATATCTCAGTACAGATTTTGAAACACCAGACCCTCACATTTTCTTTGTTGACATCCACTGGTCTCATCCTAATACTGCGATGATAACTGGTGTTGTAGCCAGTTGGTATGGTGTTGGTAGCCCTGCATGATATCTTGTAAAACATCCACATAACGTCGGGAATTTGTAGCCGTTAAATATCGCCACATTCTACTTTTTAGCATTCTATTGAAACGCTCCACGACGCTGGCTTTCAAATCAGTAGCCGTTGCGAAATGATTAATGTTGTGCTTTTTCATCACATCTTGAAAACGCTTGTTAAAAAACTCTGTTCCCTGGTCTGTCTGCAATTTCTGCGGCACACGCCTATCTCCAAGTATAGACTCGAACACTTAAGTCACCTCGAACCCATGTGTACTTACTAAACACGTTGATGCATGTCAGCAAATATTTATTATTATCATTATCCTTGGAATAGGTAGACATGTCAACGAGATCCGCTTGGAATTGGGTATCCACTCCGTACACGATGACTCTATTGCGTTTGTATTTTATAGGAGCGGCTCTGTGTAATGTGTAAGCATTCTCCCCAGCCAACCAATCCGAAACCTCTTTATCGGTTAGACGTACTCCACTATCCTTTAAAATGGACTCTTTTAATCGCTTTTTACCACCTAAAAAGACAGGGTTGGACGGTGTATAATAAGCTTTTTTCATGAGCTCCGACATGTTGCCGTTTCAACCCTCACACAAGAATTGTGTGACACTACTGTTATATGTGGTGCAGTGCTGAAACTGAATATACATAAAGTCTGTAATAAATGTATTAAAACATGGAGAGACTCTTGAACCTAAGAGTGAGAAAACTTTATTGATAAAGACAAGCAAATACATATGACAGATATACAGCAGTAGTAAAGCGAGATCTGTGTCTCTTTGTTCTTTTTTTATTATTTGAGAGAAATATAAACAATAAAGCCTTACAAATATGATTTTTAAAAATCTGACACTGAAACAGAGAGCAGAAGCTCAAATAATCATCAGTATTTATCATGACAAAACACTAGAAGAACAAAAAACACACTTGAATAATCTTAAAGTTCAGCATTCTACATTCAATTTAAAAAAAGATGAACATATAAAGCTATAAACTAATATATCTCACAAATATTTGTATATGAAAAGTACAGTGTGAGAAATTACATTATCAGTTAAGTTCCTGATGTGTGAATCTCTGCTTGATCTCCTTCAGCTCTTCTGGATCTGATTTCATAAACCACAAGAATGACAGTAGCCACGCCCACCAGAGCAGAGAGGACCAATCGGATCACAGCTTCAGTAGGACCACAACAGTGGACTGAGGAATAAAAACATCAAACTGAGATCAGATCAGTCAATAAACACTAATATCAGCGCTGACATCAACTAATATCAGCACTGCCGTACCTGAACATGTGTGACAGAGGTGAGTGATGTCCAGATGTTGAGTCTGGTTGCTGATGGGATTGTTAAGCACACAGCTGTAGGTGTTTTTATCCTGATATTCCACCTCCAGAGGTAGAGAGAGACTGATGCTGAGATCAGACACACTGATGCTGGACAATGAACTGTTTCCTTTGTACCAGGAGAGAGTCACATGACTCACATTAACAGCTGAACACACCAATGAACAATTTGATGATGATGATGATGAAGAACATTGTGAAGAGTTACTGCTGATGACAGGAACAGGCAGACGAGCTGAAAAACATGAGAGAATAAAGAGAAATGAGGATCAATGAAGATATTCAAGAAACACAGAGAGGAACCAAGATGATCAAAAGATAAAACAAAGATAAATAATATAAACCTGTCTGTCAATGTAAAAAAATAAAATAAATAAATAAAAGTAAGGGGATAAGTCATTTTAACTAATTAGTCACGATAAGATCTTGATCTATCTGTAATAAATAAAACATGTGAAACTGATATTTAACTCACCGTATACAGTGAGACAAACAAAAGAATGGCTTCTGTAAATTATGTTCTGGTTATAACATCCAGCATGTTCAGTTGTGATGTTTGTGATGGTCAGAGATCCAGTTTGATTGTCCAGCTTCAGTCTGTCTCTGAATCTCTCATCAAGAACATCATCATATACAGTGATGTTGTCGACCCGTTTATTGATTTCAGCTATTAAAGTGTTTTCATCTCCAAACCTCAACTGAATCGCATCCATCCATTCATAAAGATCAGAGTTTATAGAGACTGAATCTCCCTCCGTCAATGACACTGTCAAACACACAGAACAAACAGAAACAGGGTTTGTCACAGAAAAAAGAAAATAATGGCTTATTAAATTAAAGTTTAAAACTGAAATAATATACAAAAATAAACAAAATGGTGAATGAAAAAACAGGTGTACATTTTTGTGTGTGTGTGTGTGTGTGTGTGTGTGTGTGTATAAACTCACCATTGACAGTGAGATAGAAATCAATCCACATATAATTATCCAGTTGATAAACTCCAGCATGTTCAGTTGTGATGTTTGTGATGGTCAGAGATCCAGTTTGATTGTCCAGTTTCAGTCTGTCTCTGAATCTCCCATCAAGAACATCACGATATACAGTGATGTTGTCAGCCCGTTTGTTGATTTTAGCTATTAAAGTGTGTTCATATCCAAACCTCCACTCAATCACACCAGCATCCGTTACTTCAGTATGACCAGAGTTTAGTGTGACTGAATCTCCCTCCTTCACTACTTTCTTCACTACTCCACACTGTTCTGCAACACCTGAAGAACAGAGTTTTTCACAGATTAGACATTAAACATTACAGTAAAAGTGTTTTTTTAGTTATTTTTCCATATAAAAATAAATGAATATTTAACCCTCTACCGCACGCATTATGATAAATTTATAAAAAAAAAATATTTGACTCTTTTTCTTTTCTTCGAATGGCTTAACTTGAAGTGCTGTAAAAAAAAATTTGGAAAAAAATATTATTTTAAGGTACTTTATGATATGTTGCCATATGGCAACAACGCGCAATAGTGGAAATAACTTAAAATAAGTGTAAGTGTATATAGTTAATATTTTTCCTCAGAAATGTTGTTTGTATTGAATAAATTGGTGCTATTATAAGCTTTAGCAGTAAATATAAACAACACCTTATACTTATTTTCCAACATCTTGTGCTTTTATTTATGGAATTTATTATTTTGCTGAATAATGCTTTATATTCTTTGAATTTCATTACGTTTTTCGTGAATATTATTTAAATTGCAAATGTAGACAGTTAAAAACAAATCTAATACTGTTCATCATGTTTCATAAAACATTGACATAAAACCAAAAATATTGTAGTTCATGAAAATTCAACATTACGCAATCTTATGAGAGGAAGGTTATGAACATGAACCCCCCATAATCCTTGAAACTTCACCTTTTTTCTGTACTAAACTTCACAAAGCAGTTTTTTTCAGAGGTGAGACACATGTACACATCACATTTGGTGCACTTCACCCTAACAATACACTTACATCCACTTGCACCTGCCTTTTTGAGACACTATGGTAGGCCAGTGGTAGGTCTGGGCCAGTATACTGGCTGTGATGGCAGATCTCTGATGTTGATTTAATCCCTAATATAAATGCCATGGCAGTCCTTGACATACGACTAATCAACATTATATCACTAGCATTAATGTTGTTATTGTTACAGCTTAACAGACTGCAGTTAACTTTTGCTAGCTATCTAACCTATTATAATAATGTCATGCCATTATTGCGCAGTGTTGCCATATGGCAACACAGACATTTTATCGATTTACCAAAAACTAATTTCATAATTTTTTTTTTTGAGTGGTGAATATGTTATCATAACTTACCTGAGATAATGTTAACAATTTTTTTGTGAATGTGACATGGGCGGGTCCTTGTTTGTTACAGACGTTTTAATTTGCTTTCAGCAACTACATACAAGAGACGGCAGTCTGTCAGAAAATCGCGCCACAGAAAAAAATTGCATGTCATGTGACTTAACCAAAGCACATCATTGGCTAAACTAAGGTCTTCTCTTACCAACAAAAAAAAACGAGAATGTTCTGTTAAAGAGACAGTGGCAAGGAAATGAACACAAAGTGTATGTTGCCATATGGCAACACTATGCGGTAGAGGGTTAAATGAATATTTTAATGAAGGCTTTATCAAACCAACATCAAGTGATTTTACTGCTTTAATGTCACACTAAAACTAATGCTATTGAGTATCTGAGCTTCATATTTATATTATATTAGTTAATGAGTTTAGAGCTGAATTCAAACCTAATCTCTCAGTAAAATCACAGTTTTAATTATTTTTAACCGTAGCATGTTTGTTCTCTTTGGGTTTAGTTTTCTCTGTTTCCATTTGCCTGTGTTCTCTATCATTAGTTCATTAATCCCAGACCTGTTTCTGTCTACATTACGTGGTTGTGTTTCTCCTCATGATTCTCCTGTGTATTGTGTGGATTATTAGATTAAAGACTGTTCTTTGAGTTATTTCCTGAGTCGTGCGCTTCATTACAGCCACCGTCGCTGACACTAACAGTGAATGTTAATCTTCTCTAACTAATTTAACCAGTAATTTATCACATGGTACCAGAACAGAAACAATTGAAGCCATAAAAACACATTTAAAACTCACCATCCAGACGCCACAAACAGAGCAAAACTAACTTGAGGAACATTTTCTTCATCGGTTCACTGAAAAGCCCACGATAGTGACTCTTAAAATGTCTGAAAACCCTCAGATTGATCTGAAACACACTGAACTGTGATATTTATCTGGTTGTGTGTGAATCCTCCCCCAACCTCAGTTTCCGTTCACACGTCCATCTTCTTTAACATCACGAAAACAGGGTTGCCAACTCTCACGCATCTGGCGTGACACTCACGCTTTCAGCATCAATCTCACGCTCTCACGCACACGCAAGAAATGTCACGCCAAAATCCATTTTTCTCCCCTCTCAATCCGTTAATTTTCTGTTGATGACTAGACCACAGCGTATTAATGACAGGAGAGGAGTTTAAGGCCCACAGCTGTTACATCTCCCTACAACGTTCTCACTGCAGTATTCTCTGATCGTTGATTGGCTGAAAACCTTGCACCTGATACGTCAGTTGCGTGTGAGAAGTTCAGAGAGAGTTCGGAGCATAGGTTTCACGTGTGAAAGTTTGGAAGACAATCAAGGTAAGCAAATAATAAAATGGTGAGCCTTGTCACTACAGACGTAGCCTTGCCTAATCAGTCTGTGTGCCGAGACTAAGTTACAGACTTCAACTATAGTTGCAAATGTTGTCTGACGTGCATTATGATGTGGGCTAGCTAAATTGCTCAATAAAAATAGTCTCATGTAGGGTCCGAAATTAACACCCGCCAAGCACCAAATGCGGGTAGATTTTCCGCTTGGCGAGCAAATCTCAAAAGGCTATCTGCCACACTGGCGGGTTAATGTTCATACCGGTTCATACCAAAATATGAAATTTTCAGCGCGCACGAGCAGAGAGAGAGAGAGAGAGCCCCGGCCGCGCGCGCGCACTCAATATACAGAGCGGCCAAAGCGTCAAGCTTCCCCTTACTTTTTGACAAGCGTCTTTGACAAAGCGGCCAGAGCTTCTTTGCAGCTCAAGTCGGCGGCGATGTGTACGTACAGTTAACGCTCTATTTGTTGAGGGCGCTGAGGAAAAAGGATATGTGAAGCTCCTGCCACTGGAAGAAGCGGTCGCCGCCCATTTGTGGCCGCGCACCCATCATCTTCAGCACTCCCGGATCGTGCACACTCCGCCGCTGGCCAGGCTGCTTCTGCTTTACACACCATGGCCGTTATTTTCTCGAGAAAAGGAGTTTTCTCATAGCGTTTGCAACGCAATACTCGTTCCCTTATCTCTCAGGGAACCGAAGTTACGTAAGTAACCGAGTATGTTATATACGTTTTGTTATATAACAACCGATATGACAACTTTAGCACATTTATCAGCTATACATTCATTCAGTGTTTCCCATTAATGACCCTCTGCTGCCGCCACCGTTTCATAATGAACTGAAAATTTAAAACATACTACGTTTGCCAACGAACTAAAATCGAAACTGTGATATGGCTTTGTGCCTTTATAAAACAGCAAAAGACAGTGATTAAGTACAGTCTGTCTGTGCTGCGTGTTTTAAAGAGAAGTGAGCGCATTTGCGCACGCGATCAGCTGGTGATCTGGTGATCAAATTAAAAGCTCAAGGATTTATCTTTTAAAAAGAAATGAGTACAAAAGTATTGTAAAAAAAAAAATGTTTGAACCCTTAATGTCCAGGTACAAGTCAATGCTGTTTCTTTGTTCAATTTGCAACTGTACATGGGTTGAAGCTCTTAATTTTGAGTTTCCAGAGTGCACCAGATTGATGCATTTAACCTTAAAATGTACAAAATTTTCTTCCGGGGGGGCATGCCCGCCGGACCCCCCTAGCGGAAGTACATCCAACAGAGTTTTACAAATTACAGTATCAAATAATGTACATTTTCTGAACAAGAATACGACAACAAAAGCTCCTTTCATGTCAGTAAAGCTATTAATAGAAAATTTAAATGTCTTTGGACAAATATAGATTTGAGCTAAGCCCCGAATGTTTACAATGTCTGGCTCCGCCCCTGTCAGGTAACAAAACTGACAAAAAATAAAATAAATTATTTCACTCCAATGATACTAAGTAAACATGGACTGACATTGATTTTTAAAATTAGGGTTACCAAACATTTTCTCCGCGCACACGCGTAAACTGAAATTTTTACAAAGTCTCACTCCAGCCAAAGTCCCAAAGTTGGCAACCCTGCGAAAATCAACAAGCTTTTGCTGATCTTACATTTTCAAATGAATTCTGGGCCTGAATGAAAACTAATAGCAGAAGAGTGAAATATTGGACTAGATATCTGAATTTACTGTGTTATTAGTGTTAGCTGTCAATCATATTTGACTTGTGACTTTATTTCAGTGTAAAGATGTTTTTTGTGGAGTGGAAGATTGTGATCTTCTTATTAGCAGGAGAGAAAATGAAGAAACACTTCAGCCACAAACTGCTGACACACACAGTGACGACACACATCCAGCAGAAGCTGTTTATCCACCGACAGATCAAACCAGACACACTGACGCTTGAACAGATAAAATAAAAGAGAAAAACCATTGCAGCATCCATTTTGACTCAAAAGCCAGTAAATCACATGTATAATGTTTGTGTTGTTACAACAAAATCCATGAGTGAACATTAATGCAAATATATAGTAACCTATCGTTCATTTAGAAAAATATCATTTGGTTACCAGAACGTTTTGGTCTTTCAAAAATTTGATGTGAAATGTTTGAGTTCATAATCAGATTATTCGCTTTTGATTGCAAACTTTTGTATTTTTGCTATGCAAAATCTGAGCAAAATAACTCTTTTTAAACTGTACTTGAAACACATGTGTGTTTACCTTGGACGTTTCATCTGGAGAAACTGAGAAGTGTAGAATTGCTACTAAAGTGCGGAAATGATTTTTGATAGCAATCTTTCTTTTGAAAGCCACATTTCTCTTATTTGTAAAACCGCTTTTTTCCATCTTAAAAACATCTCTAAATTACAGCATATGCTCTCAATGTCACAGATCCCCTGTATCCCTGGACTACTATTCCCATCATCCTCACCTGCACTCACTTCCCTCGTCATCTCCCCATCATCACTCATCTCCTGCACCTGGACTTGATTATCTTCACTGCCTTTATATTGCACTCACTCCCTTCACTCCTCGTCCGTTCTCTGTTGTGTTAGATGTATGTTTTGGTGTTCCTTGCCTTGAGTTAATTAAAGTGGTTCTATATTTGTGGAAATCCGTATCTGCCTCATCTCTGCACCAGCGTACCTGTAACACTCAATGTCAGATACAGAAAAGTTAATTCATGTGTTCATGACCTCAAGGCTAGATTATTGCAATGCTTTATGGGTGGTTGCTCCGCAGGCCTGATAAACCAACTCAAGTAACTAGAGTTCTTACTAGAACCAGGAAGTGTGACCATATTAGCCCAGTTCTGTCAACACTGGCTCCTTATCAAACATCGCATACATTTTAAAATCCTGCTGATTACTTAGAGAGCCCTGAATGGTTTAGCCTTTATCACTTTACAGTAGGGGTGTCACAATATACCGGTATTGACGATAACCGTGATATTCAAAGCATGAAATATCGATATCGTGTTAATTTAGGGTGTGACAATTATACCGGTATTGACGATAACCATGATATTTAAAATGAATAGGACGCTTATGATATCATGACATGTAAATACTCCAGCGCCAGTACCTGGTTGAGCTCTCAGGTGGCAGTATTGCACCTTAACGCTGACGCCTGTCAAAGACGTAGACGCAGCGCACAGCTATTCCAAACAGGAGAGCGAGAGGCTCTGTTCACACCCGAAAAAAGTAAATAAGCTCGACAGTATGGGAGTTTTTCGGCTCCTTAGACAGCCCAATCCGCAGGATTTGCCTAGCTACAGCCAGTGCGAAAGGTGGCAACACCATCAACCTCTTACCCACCTCCGTGTCCATCACCCTGCAGATGACTCCATTTTACAGAGAGTAAGTTGCGATTATTTTACTAGTCATGGAATGGGAAATGTTATATTAACCTGTTAACAGCGATTTTCTGTGTTCACGTATTTAAATAAAGGGTGATTATTTTAAGTACCGGGTTTTCTTTATTCGTCTTACTCAGCGTGATGTAGATATGCATGCAGTTATTTGCCCTGTAACGCCTGGATGGATCCGTTCAGAGTCAATAAACTTTGGAGTTTTCAGAACGCTTTTAACCTGGTGAACTTTGTTTATAAATCACTAAATCGGCGCCGGACGGCTGTGACTTTCGGCAGGTTTGTGGGCCTGCGATGGTAAACAGAAAAGTCCAACTTCCTCACTTTGGTGACTACAAAAGGAGCACCCCCCCCAGAGACTGACCAGATCCACATTCCAACACCCCACACACACAGGGACACACAAAAACACACACACAGACACATATAGAAACACACAATCATACATTTTTGACTGTATGTGTAAAATACAACTACGCTGACGTATACCCATCCTGTATTTTGAAGCGCATGCATGTTTCCTAGTGTTAAATGAGTGTATTTGTGCTAGTGTGCATTTTAATGAGAATTTTGTCTGTAAACCGTAACTCCTTCTCTATGCCTTTCTGACCTATCGAGTTTGATCTCGTTTTAAAGCTCCGGACTTGAGCTATTCATTGAGACATGTCACAAAACGGACAAATGCATTTTTCTATGTGTTTAATGATCCTGTGAAGAACGTACTCCATCTCGAAATCCGATCTGATGGGCATTAAGTATGCAAACTCAGCTAGGATTCCAAACAAAGGAACTTTGCCCGCCAAATAGTGCTGCGCCTCTATTGGTCGCTACAATTCAGGAGGTGTGTTAGCTTGGGTTCCATAAAACAACGACACACACCTTCACCTCCTCTCTTCGCGCTCTCCTTCTTCTTCTCCTTTGTCTCCCGACTGACTCACGAGCACCTCGTGCACGGATGCCTCAGGTGACCGCGCTTCCCAACCACGCGCGCAGCTCGGGAGGACCACTTCTTTAGACTCTCTCTCTCTTCGGCTAAGTTACTTAAGCTTAAACCTCTTTTGAAAACCCCGGGAGAAACCCTCTCTGAAAGGACCAACCCAGCCAGGCGCATTGAAACTGCTACACACGGACTTGAACCAATAAGCAAGTATTATCATTTATCTGAATTTGTCTAAACTGATTTCTGTGCTGGCTCTCTCTCAAAAAGGTTTAACAAAGAATTTGCCATCCTTTGATCATCTTTCTTTCCATGTCTTTCTTCATTTTCACTCTTGTGTATATATATGTGTATACCTTCTGTATATATTTTAGACGTATAATCTCAGTCATAGCTGCATATATTAAACACTTTAATTCATGCTCGATTGTTCTGGTGTTCTTTCAACTGAAGACCAAGTCACTTTAACGTTTTTCGATCGCTTTATGCTTTAGTTATTTTCATGGCCAGAGAATAACTCTGTTTATAATATTCTGTGAGGGACTTAGTTTGCTGGACAAACGAACAGTTTCTCTAAATAATTATTAAACCAGAACTAATCATATATGTAATTGATTATAATTCGTTGTAATTGATTCACAATATATGTTTAATTCCCCGTTGGGTCGATATATGAATCATAATTTATTCATAACCTTATGAATTATTATATTCATATTTCATCCATAAATTGATTAATAACTGTACGAACCGCTACATTCGTTATATATTACAGCCCTCAAAATTCAAGATACACGGGCATTTTTTGCCCTGACAATTTTTTGTCAATATATCATATTATAAGATGTAGTTTTTTTACAATATCACACGATGAAAAGGGCCGTTTTCCCCAAATCAGCACAGATGCAATGTTCCTTCAACTTGTTAAATGAACAATGTGAGTTACATTTTAGTCACAGTATTGTTAATATTGTTTGTTTTTTTCTTTATTTCGCCAACAAAAATTTCAAAATGATGAACAGCAGAACAAAGCCCCATGCAACAGAAATGTTTTTGTTATTCTGACTGAATCCACGTTTAGAACGAATGAATCCGAGCTTCGTTCCTGAATGAATCAGTCATTTGAACAAATCGTTTGACTCACTCACTCATTAAGACAGTGACTTGCTGCCACCTACAGGCAGTTTAGTTTAGTTTCATATTTAAGGGACATTAAAAAGTTAAAATTAGAAAAAAAATTTAAATATTTAAATATTAAATTAAATTTATGTAGACAAATTGTAAATGCTGTGTAAATATATGTCACTTCTCATTCTGTGTCACCTCTGTATTACAAAGATGGATTTTGTTGATAATGATTTCATTTGATTGGTAACAGCCATAATGTATAGGCTACTATGCTAGTAATAATTTTTATTTCTTCAGGTCTTAAAAAACCTTAAATTTGACTTAAAAAAATGTGCAGCAACCCTGAAAGAGAAAAACTAAATAAACAAAGTAAAAATTATTTAGACTGATAAATTTTCCCCCCCAAGGATTCTATAAATATTGCGATATATCGATACCGTGATATTTTTTGGCCACAATAACCGTGGTGTGAAAAATCCAATATCGTGACAGCCCTACTTTACAGTCCTTCATGCAGTCTCAAAACTCTGGCCAGCTGATAACACCTAGAATATCAAAATCAACCGCAGGCCAGTAGATCCTTTTCCTATTTAGCACCCAAACTCTGGAACAGTCTTCCTAGCCTTGTTCAGGCAGCAGACACTCTCTGTCAGTTTAAATCTAGACTAAAACACATCAGGATTGTCAGGCTGCATAAATTAGGTCAACTGGAACAGGAACACTCCCAAATGCCTGTGAAGACCTCGTCGATTAGACAGCCATCAGCACAGATCCTCAGAAATGACCACAACAACCAGACAAGACCTCTGAACAGACCCCTATGACCAGCTTCATCTCCTCGCTCCATAAGTGATGTATCCAGATCTTCAAGCAGAAGGAGCTGGATGAAATATTCTGGATGATAAACATACACAATCTGACTTGTGATGCAGGCTGAATCATAATCACGTGATTTTTGTTCATCTGGCCAGAGGAAGACTGGTCCCCTGACTGAGCCTGGTTTTTTTCTCTGTTTCTGTCACCTGATGGAGTTTGGATTCTTGCCACTGTTGCCTCTGTATACTTAGTTGGGGACACTTAATATTCTGCAATATTATTGACTTGAATGCACTGACACTATTGGATGTGAACTGAACTGAGCTGGATGATGATATCATTGTCAAATCAACATTAAAGGGCACCTATTATGCCCCTTTTTACAAGATGTAATATTGGTCTTGGGTGTCCCCAGAATGTATTTGTGAAGTTTCAGCACAAAATACTAGGGGTGGGAATCGGAGGGTACCTCACGATACGATACGATCACGATAAATGGCTCACGATAACGATAATATCGCGAGTCAGCGATTCTGCGATAATCGATATATCGCTAGACAATCCTATAATGATACATCGCGATATTGGTCTTAATATGAAAACAAAATGCACGTGAAAAGGTTAAGTGCAGGTTAACGGATAAATCCGATCTTATATGTACATTTAATAGAGTTCACGTCACCGAAAGCAAGAAATATGAGGTGCATTTTATTGACCATCAGTTAATTTCAAAATCAAAGACTGCAATAGGAGAGAGCGGCAACAGCACTGGTATAAGGTCTCATTACTTTTAATGAAGATAATTGTGTGTTATGCGTCTGCGACTTACTTTCACTTTCATATGCGGCAGTTTGCGCGTCAGCTTGCTGAAGAGATCTGCGGCGATGTGTGATGCAGTAGCGTTGTCATATCTGACTCTCACATGTTTCAGTTTTAGTATTTTGGGGAGAAGTAAAATTTACATATGTAGTTTCAACAACCAGATGCATTTAGACTGATCATAGACAGTTTTGACTGGAATGCGTCCCAGACCATCTCCTGAAGTGGTTTGAGCGATCGGATTTAAATCCGTCTCAAATGCGTTTTTAGGCATTTAGGCATTTAGACCTGGTCTTTTCACGATCGGATAGCTATCATGCATGAAGTCACCAGGTGCAAACAGACCCTTTGACGTTCTTCAAGCGCTTAGATATACACGGGAGCGTTCGAAAGCAGGCGTCTATCAGAGGATCCCTAATATATGCTTTCAAATGCTCCCGTGTATATCTAAGCGCTCGGTGAAGAACGTCAAAGATGTCTACGACTGTCACATCAATTGTATAAAAGTGCGTCAAGACTTTGAACTTAAACGTGGCTGGGGCATCTATTTTACTCACACTGCTGTCCGTCATCCTGTTAATAACCTCTTTTTCTTAGGCTAGTTAACTTAAGTTCACGTTTCCCTCATTCATGTGTCGAGCGCCGCCTTGAAGTAGGACGCTTTGAGCAAAGAAATCTATATATAGCGCTTTATTTTTTTAAATTAAAATATCGATATTTGGCGCAGCGATACGATTCTCGTATCACACAGAGAAGGATGACGATATATCGCCATATCGATATTTTGTCCCACCCCTACAAAATACCCCACAGTTAATTTATTATAACCATTTGAAAATGTCATTTTTGGGGCCTGTTTTAAAAAGAGCTGTTTTGGTGTGTACCACCTTAAATATAAATGAGCTGCATATCCCCGCCCTGCCTTTGGATGAGGGCGTAACTTGCATACCTATGGCAATAAACAGTCGGTAGAAGCAGAATGGCTGAGAGTGAGAGACCCGCTGTTTTGTATGGCATTCAGCCGTACATGTTTGAACCGGAATCAGACCCAGATGATGAAGAGACTCCGGCAGAAGAAACACAATTGAGAATGGAGCAGGACGTCTCTGAATGGTTATTTGATACATTTATGTACTTATAGAGTTTTAATCGCGTCCCCTTTGCAATTATGGATGTGCAACACACACACACACACTGTGATAACGTTCGTGCAATTTTTTGAAACTACAAACACAAATACTGTGATAACGTTTGCTAAGTAAACATACACAGTTTTTAATACAATATCTTTAAAAAAAAAATATATATATATATATACGTGTGGATACACACTATACAAACAAGGTTTAAATTATATACACAGACATTCTACAATGACGACAACAACTTTAGACGCATTTGTTATTGAATTGGCTGACATCGACTGAAATGACTATTTGCTCAAAAAACATTAAATACACTTACTTCTTCTGGAGGTGACGTTGGATCGCGAACAGTAGGCAACGATCCACACTTGAGGATTAACTTTGAAGCAAGACCTGCTTTGAATTGACCCTCGTTCTTCAAAACAGTCAGTCAAAAAATGATTCGCGCAAACATAAACGTATTTTGGAATTTTGAGTGGCGCCTTTCCTTCGTAAATAAAATCCATCCACTGCGTTTTCAGTGGCTCTGATGTCGGAAGTAAGTGAAAACTACTATGTTCATTATTACATCCCACAACAGAACACTTATGTTTCTTAGGAGACATTACCGGCTGTCGTTGAAACAATGGAGGATGGTTGACCGATCACCGAGGGCGGGGTCTATGCCAAAACCAGATTGTCAATCAAACCACGTGGGTGGGGCTTAGCGCAATTCTACGTCACAGTGAGAGCAATCTTAGAACAGGGCGTTCTGAGACAGTGCTTATGAATTATTGAGATTGTAAAAAAAACACTGGGTGGATTTTTCTCATTCTAGGGTGGTTTTGCTCACACACTGCCAACACACATTTATGGTCAAACACCATGTAAAAGTGAATTTTGCATAATAGGTGCCCTTTAATATGTCAACGTTAACCGCATTGAATCAATATCACTTTTGCACCCGCAAATAATGTTAAAAATAAAATCAATGGTAATGGCATTGGTGACATGCTTCATGCTGCAATGCATGCTGGGAGTCATGAGTTGTATACTATGGTGGCTCCCAGCATGCATCGCGGCATGACCATTGGATGTCACCATTGTTGAGATTCATATGCTGATTCTTGTGTGTGTATCAAAAGATGTTTTTTCCCATAATGTATTTAAAAAAGAAATTCAGAATATGATCTGTGGCAAGAAAGTATTATTGGTGAATCTAATATTTTAATAACAAATGACCACTTTTGGTAAGGAACAAGATTGTAAACTACTCTATTAGCTAAACTACTACCTGATCATGTTTCTGGTTTTCTTTGCAACAAATTATGTGTTTTAGTAAACACTGTTACACAAAATCACACAAAAATCCAAGAGTCAAACTGACCAACTAAATGAAACACCGATCACCGTAATGGTGACCAAACATTTTCAATAATACACCAACATCTAAACCTCTGTTAATTCTCAAAAAGAGCTTCTGCTGAGATCTTGAGAGATTTATTGTCTTCTTTTATCTTCAGTTGATTTCAGACTGTGTGGCTTTAAGTCAGTTCATTTTCTGAGAGTGCAAACATTGATTCAGTGACATTACCATTGATTTTTTGTTGAAATTTTAACATTAATTGAGGCTGCAAAAGTGATATTGATTCAACACAGTTAACGTTGACACATTAACACTGATTTAACATTATTTTGATCATTGATTGTTATCTGGGTATCCATAGGTAAAAACAGTTGACTGGATAATATAAAGTTATTATCAGC
The DNA here is from genome assembly GCF_018812025.1 of Megalobrama amblycephala. Lineage (NCBI taxonomy): Eukaryota > Metazoa > Chordata > Actinopteri > Cypriniformes > Xenocyprididae > Megalobrama > Megalobrama amblycephala. Next base: position 2,905,028 of record NC_063045.1, on the reverse strand, counting down.
ATTAAAATGCAACATATGCTTGATCATGCGTTCATATCCCCAACCACAAACACACGTGCAAATTGATTATCATTAATAAAAGAACTAATAAAAGCAAGTGTGTTTAAATAATCATCCTCAGTTTGTTGGCACTCATAGGGGTATAAACATTAAGAATATTTAATAACATTCTTAATAAAATTCAGAATGTTATTACAATTTACTGGTACTGCAAAACACCAATCAGCTTCGACCTTGATGATGTTTATCATAGAGTCCAACGTTTTATGTACCACAGCGTAGCCACCCGATATCTGACCTCTCAAGTCCTGTTTAGATAAGAGTGTCTCTTGCTAACACAAGATGTCTCAGATTTGTAATAAATTATCAACCACTATGCGTCGAGCTCTATCCCGCGTTGAGCTCTATCGTCGAGCTCTCGCAGGCCCTGGCAGTTATATAACACACATAGACAGTTTAGATATCTTTAGCAGCCATTGCCCCCTCCGTCATGAATGCACCAGACGTGGATGAAGTTATATTAACCCCCGGTGCTCTCACTTTGCGTGGTTCATAGATACACAGCACAACAGAGCCTTCAGGACGAAGCTCCGGACAGCACATGTGTACAATGACAGACAGTACAATGACTCTGTGCACCTTCTTTAGGGTGTTTTCACACCTATGGATCGTTTGTTTTGTTCCGAAACAGGGACTAAATTTGTTACAATGTTGCTTTTTTTTCTTGGTTCGGTTCGCTTTCACATAGCAACATTTCAAAGCGTACCAAAATGCGTTAGGCAAGTCATGCGAGTAAAACTGTCCTCTTATTGGTCAGAATTTTCTCTGCGTCAGCCATCAAAATAATGATTGACAAGTTCGCTCCATGAGTTTATTGTGGCTTTATTTGTAACTGTCGAGACACACGCAAACACTTTATAAATGTAGCCGTCTTTCCCGCTTTTAAATTATACTACATATATTAATGCTGCGGCAAATTCAAATGCTCTCTCTCTCTTTCTCTCTCGGTCCGTCTCTGGTTTCCCAGCGCTGTCTAGGCGAACTGTTGTCAGTGTGTCGAGAGAGACCATATACATTTTATAATTTATAAGCAGAGCGGGGAAAGGCTTTGTCGGGACAGCATTCTCGCACGGAGAAGTGCAAATACACAACAGAGGCGCTCGTTGGTTTTCAGCTATGGTAAATAATGTGCTCACTCACAGAATCAGACACTACCGCTTTTTATATCAAATTTCCCGTTATGAATTATGACATCATTTGGTTCGTTGGTCCGTTAACTGGGTCGGATTGCTTTCACATCTCAAGCGAACCGCTCCAGAGTTCGTTTGAAAGCGTACCGAGACCACCTCTTCAAGCAGGTCTCGGTACGCTTGTTTGGTCCGCTTTTGGTGCGCACCCGAGTGCGATTGCTGCTTTCACACCTGCCCAAACGAACCGCACCAAAGGGGGAAACGAACTCTGGTACGATTCAACTGAACTAAATGAGGCAGGTGTGAAAGCACCCTTATATTAGTATATACTTCAGCTCATGGAAAAGCTTCTTGTGATGAACTCTGATTCTTCATGTGGCTTTCTCTTTTACCACCTGAATTATTTAGGTGGATGTCAGTATATGTTAAAGGTACAAAACAGATTTTAGTAGTAGTGTGCATTGTTGAATATACTAATTTACATTCAAATCTTCTTGTTTGTAGATTACAGTTTGTTTTATAAATGTGTTTACAGTTTTTCTGTATTTTTTACAAAATTATTCTGGCAACCACTGCTGCCAAAATTACTTCGTAAAAACCACATAATTTTTTTTTCAGTGTGTATGTGAAAATAATAATACATTTATTTCAGTTACTGTCACAGTCATCAGCTGGTGTGTGCAGGTTGACCACTAGAAGGCACTCATTCCCTGACCTTTGCCATGAACTTCAGTTTCCTTTAATCCTTTGCCTGCTTCTCACGAATGATTGAATTCAGCTGTTGTTCATCATTGTTCATCTCAGCCATGTTTTTTTGTTTGTTTAAATCATGTTTTTTCTGTCATTCTCTTTGAGGTTTTGCAGGTGTTATGCTTCTTATCTGAGCACTCTTGTTTATGTCTCCTGCGTGTGTTTTCCCCCTTTTCCCAGAGTTTCCTGTCTGAATACTGATTTGGATTGATTGTGGATTGAACCCTTTGCCTGCAATTTGACTACTATTCCGGATTCACCAATAAAGCTGCGCTTGGATCTCAGAGCATTCGGTGACAGTTACTTTCCAAGGCAACATTTTATGTTGAAGTACCAAAACTGTATAATAAATCAATAAACTATAGACATTTATTTTAAAAAAACAAAATCAAAATGACTAAACTTTAACTAAAATGTCAATACAAAATATAAAATAATTCAAAACTAATTCAAAATATGAATAACTACTATACGATTATATTACGATAAAATTAGTACCTAAATATGCTTAAAAAGGTCATTTATAACACTGAAACAGTTTATTTAAAACAGCTTGTTACATTTATTAAAAGCAACAGTAAAATGATATATTCACGATACAAACATGCAAAAAAAAAAAAAGAGCAACAGTTACAATCAGATTCATATACTATAAAAAGTATTGTTCAAATTAATTTTCTCCACAAAGATTTCAAATTCTAATGAATTCTAATGAACCAAACAAACCAGCTCTGTGCTGGATTACAATAATACAAAGTTTGTTTTGAAGCAAAACATATTAATTATTTACTTTGCGCAGTCATATGCACATACAGTAAATTAATAACAAATCAAGTAAAAACTGACAGTACAACATGTTTAGTGCAGATCTTCAAATTCAGTTTGTCGATTTAATACATTTTGTAAATGATGTTGACTGTCCTGAGAATTCATGGTCAATGATGTCACTGAGTGTTAACTGAGGGTTAAATGCTGCAAAGCATTTGATTTATGAATTGATCAAGATATATGAATGCAAACTGTAGGTTATTGTTGAACTGAATATATAACAATTATATTAATAGAGTGAATAAGCACCATCTAGTGGTTCATCACAATGAAGCTTCACTCCAGAAACATTCGACTTCATCTGATCTGCTGAGAGCATCTCAACCTTCAAGAAACTGCTGAAAACAAACCTCTTCCATACCCATAAACCAATGCACTTATTATAATAAACATGCAAAATGATAATGTAAATACATTCCAGGTTCATAAGGTGCAACTACCAGATAATGTTCATCTAAATGTCCTAAATGATATGTGCTTCCAGTAACAGGTAGGTAATTATTTCCATAACATGTAAAATGAGCATTATGATTAATAAGTGAAGTATTTCATCAGCACCAGCTTAAGTGTGTTTTTTTGTAAATCATGTCAATGGGAATAAAGTTGCAGAAACACACTGATCCAGTTAAGATCCGCTCAGATCATGTCACTTTTCTCCATCTGTAAGAAAACAATATATTACAGGATGTTAAAGTGAGAGAAATGAACAGATGTAACATTTACAGAAATCAGCACATCTGTTACCAGTCAGTGAACAAGATTTAGTCTGAAAGGTTTGTTGATTTTGATGGAAACTTGATGGAAATATTACAGCAGAAGAGCAGAAATGCTATTATATCTTATGATTAAATGGTAATGTCTGAATAAATGACTTGAATGAAGGAATAAAAAGGAAAACATGACTTTTCAGTCATTTTTGTTCATTTATTTACATATAGTTTAGAATTAATGATTTGGTCAAGTAATACCTTTTGTTACGTTAAATAGGCTGATACTCTAATATGTTATATTTAAGTCAATAAAAAGTTAACGGACCGGTTAAAAAAGATGAATTCTGAATTTCCAGTGATCAATGACACTCACCAGTGACACAAACACAGAAGCTCCTGGTGATGCTGAATCTGCTGTTGATGATCTGTAGTTGATAAAGTTCAGAGTCGGTGGTTTTGCTGTTTGTGATGGTCAGAGATCCGGTCTGAGTCACGTTCAGTCTGCCTCTGAATCTCTCACCATCAAGACCCTGTTTTACTGTAAAGGTCTTACTCTGGTTTCCAGTGATGTGAGCGATGGGACTGCCACTAAAACACCATATCATCACATCATTTGAGTCGTTTATCACACCAGGATGTAAAGTGACAGATTCTCCCTCCTTCACTGACACTGGAGCAGGAACACCTGAAACACAAACCAACCGCTGCTGGACCATCTTTTGGGGGAAAATAAACTCCATAAGAGGAATTAACTGTGACAATAGGTGTGTATATTGAATGGATCATGAGATATTTATTAGAAACAAAATTAACTGTAAAACTGCTACATATCCAGTTAATACTGGACATGTCTTTTTTAATATACCTGCACATGTATTAGACACGTACATGTATAGTACAGTGCATTACTACACTGAAATATATCTTTCTGCTTTATGATATTCCAAGATAAGGCAATGTAAAAATCACTTGCAGTCATTAAATGAGATAAACTCACAAACTATTATGAGCTCTTCAAACATTTTACAAATCTTCTGTACTTCCCCAGTGAACTTAAAACTATGAGTATGAAATAACAGATGTATTTAAAAAGATAAGATTTTAACTGTTAAAAGTGAATGGATCTCCAATAGAAAAACAAAAACAGGTCATGAGAAAATCAGCTCAGTGTCACTGGGATAAACATGCTGATATCATTTAAACATAACCTGCTTTTAAACATAATGACTCACCATCAACAGTAACAGTGAAGATAATTTCTTTGTCGCTGATATTCAGGATCATTGATATATATTCTCCAAAGTCTGTGCTTCTGATGTTCATGATGGTCAGAGATCCAGTCTGATGATCCAGCTTCAGTCTGTGTTTGAATCTCTCATTACTTTCATTACACTGAACATCTGTACAAATATCACTGAGATTTCCATTGATGCGCGCGATGCGAATGTCATTAAAATACCAATGAATTCTCTCTTGTTGGTCTGTTTTAACTCCAGTCTTTAGAGTGACTGAATCTCCCTCCATCACAGACACTGACACTGAACCAACAGCAGACACACCTGAAGAAAGAGTGAACAGTTCATTATAAATCATGCCTGTGGATTGGAGTATGGGTTATTTAAAATAAAATATAATTATATTTTCAGAATATTTTCAATTTTTTTGTTTGTTTGTTTTTTGTAAAGTATTAAGCAAATGGTTTTGTCCGACTGGAGACATTTTATCGCACCTGTAGGGCAAAACGGCCTCTTGGTACAAGTGTAATTTTTGTTAAAAATCTAATAACATGAAAAGTACATCTGGTTTTAATTTTCTGCTTTGGCAGGGGAGTCATGTGACGTGATGCGAGAGGAGGCAGCTTAGTAGCGAGCTCCGCTTCAGTTTGCTACAATTATCCTGTTAATAATCTTGAACCGGTGAAAACTGTAATTACACGGTCACTTAAGCAATACTGATATTAAAGAATGTCTAAAACGTCGAATTCCTCAGCTTGTAGGGATATAAAAAGGCACTTACGTTCTCATACGCCCGACGCCACTCAGAATCAAGATGGCCGGGAGCTAACGTTAGCTGATCCCGAGACCGAGTCCACTGACGGGAGTCAAGACATCGCCAACATTTATACTATTCTGACAAAAATCTCAAGTGATATGGAGGGAATTGCGGAGACACGGAAAACTACCGCGTTGGTGGAGGCTAAACTATCCGCCCTGATTACAAGATTGGATGAGGTTGAAAAACGAGTGGAGTTTCTAGAAGGGGCCGAGAGAGAACTACAGGTCAATCCACCTGCCACCAAAGCCGAGCTGGAGCAAATATGGGATAAAATAGAAGACATGGAGAATCGGAACAGACGCAACAATGTCCGTATCGTCGGAATACCTGAAGGAAAAGACGGCCAGGACATGGTGAGGTTTCTGGATGGACTTATCCCTCAATTGATAGACTCGTCGGGCCGGCAACTTGAGATAGAGCGCGCACACAGATCTCCCGGTCAGCGCCTCAACTCGACAGGCTGATTTTGGCAAAATTCCTACGGTCTGCTGACAGGGACTTCGTGTTATGGGCGGCGAGAATTAAAGGTAAACTTTGCTGGGAGAACAATCATATTATGGTCTTTCCTGATTGGAAATATCTTAATTTCGGACCATGCTTGGGTATGTTTAGAGTTGAAGCCTTATATAGAGAGGAAAAAATCATATAGATGGCGTCTTAATACATCTCTCTTACAAAACCCAGTATTTCAACAAATGTTAAAAACAGAAATTAATGGGTACATAGAAACAAACTGGTCATCATTATCTTCGGTGGGAGTGGCTTGGGATGCTTTTAAGGCAGTTATTAGGGGACGTATCATTCAATTTGCGGCGCATTCCAAGAAACTTAAAGCACAAGAACTTTTGGAGTTGGAAAATGGCATTAAAAGGGCTGAAACAAAGATAAAACGTCAAGTGACATCTAGTGGTCTTCGAGAATTAACTCAGCTGAAATATAGATATAACACCATTCTGTCTCAAAAGATTGAATTTTTGCTATTGACAAGACAGACATATTTTGAGTCAGGAGATAAAGCAGGAAAACTTCTAGCTAATTATATCAAGCACAAGGAGTGTTCTTCCATTATTCCATCTGTTAGGTCCTGTTAGGGGAGATATATTTACTACTGCTACAGATATAAATAATACATTTAAAGAATTTTATATAGATCTTTACAAGTCAGCATCATCATCAACTGATGAGGATATTAGCAGATTCCTGGATCCGTTAGATCTCCCTAAACCATCAAATGAGCAGAAGCAACTTCTTGACTCCGATATAACTCTAGAGGAAGTGATTGAGGTGATCAGAGCATTGCCTACAGGAAAAGCTCCTGGTCCAGATGGTTTCCCCGCAGAATTTTTTAAGGAACACATTAAAGACCTTGCTCCTTTAATGCTAGAAGTTTTTATGGAGGCATTTCAGAGGGAGGAGTTACCACCAACAATGTCACAAGCTCTAATTAGTCTTATACTTAAAAAGGATAAGGATCCAAGTGATTGTAAAAATTACCGCCCAATATCACTGATTCAACTTGATATGAAAATCTTATCAAAAATCCTAACTAATCGTTTAAATAAAGTTATATCATGTGGATCAAGTAGGGTTCATTAGTGGCCGTAGCTCTTCTGATAATATTCGTCGGTTTATTGACATTATGTGGTCAGTAAGGGAGGAACAGACCCCAATTGCAGCCATCTCATTAGATGCAGAGAAGGCTTTTGACATGATGGAGTGGAGGTACCTTTTTAAAATTCTAGAAGTCTATGGGTTTGGAACCACGTTTATAAGATAGATTAAATTATTGTACAAGCAACCGGTAGCAGCGGTACAAACCAATGGATTAATTTCAGAGTATTTTGTACTAGGTAGAGGGAACACGGCAAGGCTCTCCACTCTCCCTGTTGCTGTTTTGTCTTGCTTTGGAACCTTTAGCTGCTGCAAAAACGAGGATTTTCCTGGCATTGTAGCAGGGAGACTAACACACAAGCTTATGCTTTATGCAGACGACATCTTACTATTTGTCTCTGAAATCGGAAGCCCTTGCACTGACTGCATTTTGCCCTGCCTCAGCTTTTCACCCTGGCATGTTCCAATGGCCTAAGCCAGGTATTAGATATTTAGGAATTCTATTTCCCCCAAATTTAAATGACTTAGTAAGAGCTAATTTCGACCCCTTAATGAAGAAGATTTCCTGCGATATGGATAGATGGGCTCCACTCCATATGTCTATGGCTGGAAAAGTCAATGTAATTAAAATGAGTTGTACACCAAAATTGAATTATTTATTACAGTCTCTCCCTATACAAATACCGCTTTACTACTTTAAACAGTTTGACAGAATATGTAAGGTTTTTATTTGGAATGGTAAGCGTCCTCGGATGCATTCTAATAAGTTGCAGAGACCTGTTGAGAAAGGTGGTTTAGGCCTGCCTAATGTTTTATTTTATTATTATGCTTTCAGTCTCAGACACCTGGCTCATTGGTCACTGCCGCCTGAGCGAGCTCCCCCTTGGTATACGATTGAACAATCTGTCTTGCCTTTGATTTCATTATTGCAGAGTCTGTTCATTAAACTGGATAGTGAGGTGAAAAAACATCCTATTATTTCGCATTTGCAAACAGTTTGGTTAAAGATTTTCTGTCTGCGTAGCTCTGACCCTTACCTAAATGCTTGTTCAAGTATATGGTTGAACCCTGAACTATGTATTAATAAAGCCCCTTTTCTATGGAGGGAATGGATTAAGAAAGGTGTCATTATATTAAGTGATCTTTATGAAAATGGTAGCCTGAAGTCATTTGAACATTTACGTCAGCAGTATGGTATATCTAGATCTCAGTTTTTTTGGTATTTACAGTTACATTTACTTTGTACTACTTTTGGTTCTAGTACACAGCCTCCTAAGACAGCAGACATTCATTGTATGATAATTTCAGCATATGGGAAGGGTCATGAAGCATCAACATACTACTCCTGGCTGATTCAAAATCATGGTGATGGAGTGTTATTAGCTCTTAAGAAAATATGGGAAAGGGACTTGAATTTAACATTTGATGATGATGAGTGGTATAGAGTTTTAAAAAATGTCAAAACGGCGTCTAGGGATGCAAAAATACGCCTTATACAGTTTAAGATAGTGCACCGTTTTTACTGGACCCCTTCCAGACTGTTCAGGCTTGGGTTAAAAGACACACCCTATTGCTGGAGATGTAAGACTGAGGATGGATACTTAACTAATGCCCTCTGGTCCTGTACAAAAATTCAGGATTTCTGGATAAGGGTTCATGAACACATTTGCACTGTTTTGGATACTCAGGTTTCACCATGTCCTCAATTGTTTATATTAGGTGGATGGACAGACAGTGACATAAGAGACAAACACATAAGACACTGGGTACAAACCTGTTTAATGATTGGCAGACAAATTATTCTTAGGAGCTGGAAGTCAGAGGAGGCCCCTTCCTTTCAGGAATGGATAGCAGAACTAGGTAGAATGGCTACATTTGAAAATATGTCTTATAGACAGATGGATAAATTAAATTTATTTTATAAGAAATGGTCCAGATATTTATCTTATTTGGAAAAGGGGTAGTAATCACTCTGTGAGAGAACATGTTCACATGGTTTTTTTTAATGGTTATTTATTTTTTATTGTGCTATTATTCTCCTTTTTTCACCAATATATCAAAAGATGTAATATAAGTCTTAGGTGTCCCCTGAATGTGTCTGTGAAGTTTCAGCTCAAAATACCCCATAGTTTTTTTTTTTATTACTTTTTTTAACTGCCTATTTTGGGGCATCATTATAAACGCGCCGATTTATGCAGCGCGGCCCCTTTAAATCTCATGCTCTCCACCCACGGAGCTCGTGCTTGCCTTAAACAGCTATAAACAAAGTTCACACAGCTAATATAACCCTCAAAATGGATCTTTACAAAGTGTTCGGCATGCAACATGTCAAATCACGTAAGTAGAGTATTTAATTGGATGTTTACATTTGATTCTGAATGAGTTTGAGGCTGTGCTCCGTGGCTAACTGCTAATGCTACACTGTTGGAGAGATTTATAAAGAATGAAGTTGTGTTTATGAATTATACAGACTGCAAGTGTTTAAAAATGAAAATAGCGACGGCTCTTGTCTCCGTGAATACAGTAAGAAACGATTGTAACTTTAACCACATTTAACAGTACATTAGCAACATGCTAACGAAACATTTAGAAAGACAATTTACAAATATCACTAAAAATATCATGATATCATGGATCATGTCAGTTATTATCGCTCCATCTGCCATTTTTTGCTATTGTTCTTGCTTGCTTACCTAGTCTGATGATTCAGCTGTGCACAGATCCAGACTGCCCTTGTCTAATGCCTTTCATAATGTTGGGAACATGGGCTGGCATATGCAAATATTGGAGGCGTGCATATTAATGATCCCGACTGTTACGTAACAGTCTGTGTTATGTTGAGATTCGCTAGTTCTTCGGAGGTCTTTTAAACAATTTAGGTTTATATAAGAAGGAGGAAACAATGGAGTTTGAGACTCACTGTGTGTCATTTCCATGTTCTGAACTCTTGTTATTCAACTATGCCAAGGTAAATTCAATTTTTGAATCTAGGGCACCTTTAAAAATCTTACAGTTTCCATACTTTTGACTGGTAGTAATATATATATATATATATTCATTTATTTGGTTTCAACCTGAAGAGAAATAAACAAATGTCTTACCGTGCAAGAATGCAGTAACTGCAAACAAACTAAGGAAAAACTTCTTTGTCTCCATGTTTCCTCTCATACCTGCTTTATTACTGTGAATGAATGGAGCTGCATTTATAGACGACTCAGATGTTACGTATCAGGGGTGTGTGTCCCTGTCAGAGATCATGTGATCATTTGAGATGCTAAACACCTCCACTGGAAAGTAGACGAGAGTACGTGGCGACCGTGACTCAAGCATAACCCAACCCAATGAGCATTAAACTGGGTGATCAGTAAGTCTTTTTCCATCATCAGTCAGCACAGCCGAGGAAGAGTTTGGCATCAGAAGAAGCTGGTCCACACTTAGTAAAGTGACTCATCATGAATGACTCATCACTAAAAGACAGTGGTGGCTGGCTGGTAATGCAGAACCTAATGTAATGTCATGTACACACACTCTTGTGGCCAAGATTGCAAATGTGGGTATTTGGACAGGCCCATTAAATCCCAGTAAAGGTTGATTCGTCATTCAGAGCCCAGGTTGTGCAGTAGTGATCCCGATGTCCCGCCCACACTTCTGCTGTCAGTCATGATGTTACACCCCATTTATATAGCATTAAAGTACAAACTAAAACCAAACTCATTGGAAGAACTACAGCGATGTTGAGTATCGTGAGGTGGAAAAACAGTATGACAGTATGCAGATTCAGTGAGAGGAGTGAATATTTTGTTGCGTTAAATTATGATCAATAGACCAGGGGCCGTATTCACAAAACATTTTATCTTACCACTAAGAGTTCTGCTAAATATCAGTAAAAGTTCTTAGTTAAGAGTTTTCTCTTAAAACCTATTCACAAAGCTGCTGAGGCAAACTTTTACTAAGGAACAGATGCTGCGTCCCAATTTGCCTACTTATGCTACATCCTAAAAGTATGTACTGTTTTTGTAAAGAAAAAGTACATACTTTTGAGTGTGTAGCAGAAGAGTATGCAAGCTTTGGGACATACTACCTTGTCATAATTGCGTCTTTAACGGATGTTCTGTCGCTTAGTTACGTGTAACCCTTGTTAAATAATTGTTTATGATTAGTATTATTTATTATAAGATTGCTTAAATAGAATATGATTATTCATATGGCAGAAATTCTTTATAAATATACAAATATATGTAAATATTTATATCTGAATTAAGTTAAGGAATGAGCAATGGCCAATCGGAGCGTTGCATTGTCAGCTCCGCCCCTTTTCCTACGGATCGCGTTGCACAGTTCAGATGAGAGACGGGGAGCAACGGAGAAAGTTGATCAGACGTGTGTGTGTTAAATGGTGAAAAATACGATTCCTAATAATGTTTAAGGTTCACATAAACTGGACAAATTAGAGCTCAACCTCAAGATATTAGACGATTCAGCATGATTGTTGATTTTGACTCGGTGAGTTTACAATGTTATAATTAGTCTTTAAAAAAAAAAAAAAAAAAACAATTGACAACACATTATTTTATTTGTTTCATGCACACGAGACAAAATTGTGTTATATTGTAATATTGTATGGGCTGGATTGTAATTTGCAGTGGATTATATCAGACCGCATGGTGTATTGAGTGTTCACTGCCGTTCGCTGACGCCATTTTGTGCGTGCCTGTGAAAGAGAAAAGAGAGAAAGACGTGAATGGACAGGTATTTGAATATAATGTCACTTACAGTGATTTCATTCATGGAAGTATTTTATTTGTTTCCTGTGTTATGTATAATTGTTGATCATTATTGATATACAATATTGAATGCATATTCTGGTCTGTGATCAGGCCAGGTTTTTTTTCTGTGTGAACAATTTCCAAGTTGGATTTCCCTAATCGATGGCGAGCCTCCCACTTCGACCCTGAAAGGATCATGAACCTAGAGGAAAGGACAATTTTTCCATTCCGTTGTTTTTCTTCAGACACGTAAGAGAGAACACATTCCCAGAGACTGGTTCTTTGTATTTTTTTTTATGGGACTGAAACATTTCAGTAGCACAATTGAGAAACTTTAAAACTGATCAATCTTTCAATTGATAAAAACTTTGAAACTAGACACTGATTTCAGTGTGGGTTATATGTGATATCACTGAGATTTGGTTTCATTTGTATTCACATTGATTGTGATTGTGATTACTGTAAATTAAAAGTAATTTAGAGGGTGCACCCAGGGTATATATATAGTTTGTTGTATATTTTCTCTTTTTGTTTGTTGTTCTGTGAATTGAAGAGGAAAAAAAAAAAAGGAAATACTGAAAGGAAAAGAAATAACTGAATATTCAAAGTAAAGTTATTTTTGATTCAACTTACCTTTTGTCTCTGCGTTTTGCTCAGTATCACCGCCGCCTCCCTTTACGTACCATGCAGTCTTCTTGATTGTATTTCTCTGGTCCATTAGTGAGTGAGTAAATACCCGCTACAATTGTGGCGAGCCAGCCAAGGAGGTGACGCTGTTGCTGAGTATTAGCAATTGTGATTTTGAACAATTAAATTTTCACCTTGTGACTCTTTTTTAAAAAAAAAAAAAAAATGGATATAGTTGAGGCAGAGGGCATTAAAGTTCCAAACTCTCTGATTGTTAGTGGTTTAACTAACAGCGAGCGTGATGAAGAATTAATTGACCTTCTGAAAAGATACGGTTCTTTTGCCAGAACGCTTCTCATTAGCGACAAAGAGTCAGAGTTTTACCAGAGCACAATAATTGAATATAACAGTGGTCAAGCTTTACAATCTCTTGAAGACCAGCTGCCTTATACTCACCGGCTCTCCAGTGATCCAAATATCACTTACCAAGTGAGGGCATTGTCTAGCGTCTATACACAGCAGTTGGGCAGTAGCGTCACTAAATCCTACCTGGAAGGATTGAAAGAGATTGCAAAATTGAGTGGAACCAATTTTGAAGCAGTTTTAAGCCAGATGCTATCTCAAATGAGTGCAGAACTTACACCAGTGTCCACTGATCTTGCAGCTGGAGATGGAAACCCAAATGAGCCACCATCCCCAGCACTCCCTGACGAGGGCGTTGGTGCAGCACCTGTTAAGCCAAGTCAGGTAGATGAACCCCAGTCACAGTATACGCCTATTAAATCGAATGGGCCACCCCTCTTTACCTCTCAACAGGTACTCAATCCACCTGAGGTCCAGAAACTCATAGTTGAACACGTTGTGAGGAGTGGTGAAGTGGCTGCCCAGGGGCCTGTACAATCCCGACTCCGAGTATTCTCCGGTAAATGTCCCAGACCTGGTAACGAGGTTGATTATGATACTTGGCGCTCCAGTGTGGAGCTTGTTCTAAAAGACCCTGGCTTATCTGATCTGCATGTGTCCAGGAAGATAGTGGACAGTCTCTTGCCACCTGCAGCTGATGTTATAAAACATCTAAACCCTGAAGCTCCCTCCTCAGCTTACCTTCAGTTGCTGGATTCTGCTTTTGGAATTGTCGAGGATGGGGATGAACTCCTTGCAAGATTTATGAATACCTTACAGGACGCCGGAGAGAAACCATCCGCTTACCTGTATAGATTGCAGACAGCCTTGAGGGTGACTATCAAAAGAGGTGGAATTACTCCTGAAGAGGCAGACAGGCACCTCCTCAAGCAGTTTTGTAGAGGCTGCTGGGATAATGATTTAATTACTGATCTGCAGCTTGAGCAAAAGCGCAACCATCCTCCTTCTTTTGCGCAGCTTCTGCTCATGTTACGTACGGAAGAAGACAAACATACAGCGAAGGTCACTCGTATGAAACAACATCTTGGGTCTTCTAAACAGAGAGCCCTGATACATTCCCAACGAACGTGGGTCTCTGCTGAAATGGAGCAAAGAGAAACTTCAAATGTGGCTACACTTACAACTGAAACACAAGAGCTCAAGAAGCAAATAGCTAAGCTCCAAAGTCAGTTAGCCAGTTTCACGGCCAAGCCAAAAACTCATAAGAACTTCTCAATGCAAGAAGCAGCAAATAAACAGGACAAAAAGAAGACAGGAACTGTTGGTGCTGCAAGTGTGACTCCACTTAGTAAGAAACCAACAGGCAGGCCGAGGCCATGGTACTGTTTTTCTTGTGGGGAGGATGGCCACGTTGCATCTTCTTGCACTTCCGAACCTAACCCTGCACTTGTCACTACCAAACGTAAACTTCTAAGAGAGAAGCAGCTTCAGTGGGACTCTCAGAACTCCACCCCCAACCCTGATTTAAACTAGAGCCAGCCCTTGTTGAGGGACAGATGGGGGCTGAATTGAAATCAAACCGTCCCGCTGTTAAATGTATCTCAAACAAATGTCAATCTTCTAGGAAGCGAAGCATTAACCTGCCAAAGGGTTTGGTGGGTGCTAGATGCATTGCAGAAATCAGCATAGCTGGTGAAAAGTGTCATTGTTTATTGGACACTGGGTCACAAGTTACAACCGTCCCCAAGTCCTTTTATGAGCAGCACCTCTCTGAATATCCCCTTAACTCTGTCAATGACATCTTGGAAGTAGAAGGTGCCAATGGCCTTTCTGTCCCATATGAAGGCTTTGTAGAAGTGGACATTACCTTTCCAGAGGAGTTTCTGGGTGTGAGTGTTGAAGTACCTACTGTAGCCCTAGTAGTTCCTGATGTGAACCTTCACAATCAGCCTTTGATTCTAATAGGCACAAATACCTTGGATGTTCTCTACGAGCAACATTTGAACATGAATTCCCCAATGTTTCAACCATCTTCATTTGGTTACAGAGTGGTTCTGAGGACACTCGAGACGAGACATAAACAAAACACAAGTGGCATTCTTGGTCATGTGCGGTTGAGGAGTAAAGTACCTGAGGTCATGGCTGCAGGTCAGACTGTAGTTGTGGAAGGTTCCCTTGCAGTGCCCTGTGGGGTTGATAAGTGTGTCATGGTAGAGCATCCATCTAATTCCTCTTTGCCTGGTGGGGTATTTGTCAAACGCTGCCTACTTACCTTTCCTAAAACCCAATCTTACCGCTTACCAGTGGTGCTTACGAATGAAACTGAACATGATATAGCAATCCCGCCAAGGTGCACAATAGCTGAGCTTCATGTGGTTGACTCTGTACTCCCTCCGCCAATCACCCCTTCACAAAATAAACACTTACCTGTGCAGGAGCTTGATTTCACTTTAAATTTTGGCAATTCACCACTACCACAAGAATGGAAGGACCGTATCACTAAAAAGCTCAGAGAAATGCCTGAAGTTTTCAGTCAGCATGACTTAGACTTCGGACACACCCAAAAGGTGAAACATCGCATAAATCTTAATGACGAGACTCCTTTTAAACAAAGAGCACGGCCAATCCACCCACAAGATGTTGAGGCTGTCCGCAAGCATTTGCGTGACCTTCTTGTGAGTGGAGTCATTCGAGAGTCTGAATCACCCTTTTCCTCACCCATAGTGGTGGTGAGAAAGAAGAACGGGGATGTGCGACTATGTATAGATTATAGAAAGTTAAACCTCCAGACGGTAAAAGACGCGTACGCCCTTCCCAATCTTGAGGAAACTTTTTCAGCTCTGACAGGTTCCAGATGGTTTTCCGTACTTGATTTGAAATCTGGATACTACCAGATAGAAGTTGAGGAGTCTGACAAGCCCAAAACTGCCTTTGTTTGCCCACTGGGGTTTTGGGAATTCAATCGTATGCCCCAAGGTGTCACCAACGCACCAAGTACTTTTCAAAGATTAATGGAGAAATGTATGGGGGACATTAATCTGAAAGAAGTACTGGTCTTTTTGGACGACCTAATAATATTCTCTGACACCCCAGAGGAGCATGGGAGACGACTACTCAATGTTCTACATCGCCTCAAAGAGTACGGGCTGAAACTTTCTCTGGAAAAATGTAAATTTTTCCAAACCTCTGTTCGTTATCTGGGACATATTGTGTCGGAGCATGGGGTAGAGACTGACCCGGAAAAGATCCAAGCCTTAAAAACCTGGCCGAGTCCCAAGAATCTTAAAGAACTGAGGTCATTTTTGGGCTTCTCAGGCTATTATCGCCGGTTTATTAAGGATTATTCGAGGATCGTGAAACCACTCAATGACCTCACCTCAGGGTATCCACCATTAAGGAAAAGTAGTAAAAGGAGTGATAAAAAGGGACCGTACTACAATCCTAAGGAGCCTTTTGGGGGTCGTTGGACATCCTTTTGTGAGGAAGCTTTCCAGTCCATCATTGAGAAGCTTACTAGTGCACCTATCCTTGGTTTTGCTGACCCCAAACTCCCCTACTTTCTTCATACAGATGCCAGCACCAAGGGGTTGGGAGCTGCACTGTATCAGGAGCAAGGTGGGCAGATGCGTGCAATTGCATTTGCGAGCAGAGGGCTGTCACACAGTGAGTCAAGGTATCCTGCTCACAAACTAGAATTTCTTGCCCTTAAATGGGCAGTAACTGAAAAGTTTAGTGATTACCTTTATGGCAGCCAATTCACTGTCATCACTGATAGCAATCCTCTCACTCATGTTCTTACCACCGCAAGATTAGATGCTACAAGTTATCGCTGGCTAGCAGCTCTGTCCACTTTTTCATTTAAGCTGCAGTATAGGGCAGGCAAACTGAATGTGGATGCCGATGGTCTTTCAAGGCGACCTCAAGAGCCATTTCCGGAAAACCCTTTGTCTCAAAAAGAGCATGAAAGGATACAACAATTCGTACAGCATCAGCTTTCCAACGCAGAAGGTTCTGTCAGCACCACGGAGGTAGTTCGGGCCATCTGTGAGAAGCACCTCGTTCAGCAGTCAGTTGATGCCGGGCCAGGCATTGCTCTCATAAGCTCGCTTGCACTCCATTCCGATGCTGTACCCACCTGTTATGAACAAGAAGATAATTCTGATTGGTTACCTGTTATACCTCACCTTTCAGACCTAGGTGACAAACAAAGGGCCGACCCAGTTCTTCAAGTGGTGATGTCACACTTGGAATCAGGAGAAAAACCTTCACCAGCAGTAAGGAAAGAACTTCCTGGTCTTTCTTTTTTCTTAAAAGAGTGGAATCGTCTTGAGTTAAAGGACGGAGTACTCTACAGAAGACGGAAAGACAATGATTCCATCACTTACCAGCTAGTGCTCCCTGAAGAGCTAAGATCCTCTGTGATGAGTAGTTTACATGACAGTATGGGTCACATGGGGATGGAGAGAACTCTGGACCTGGCCAGATCCCGATTTTACTGGCCAAAAATGGCAGCTGAAGTGGAACAAAAGGTCAGGACATGTGGTCGTTGTGTGCGAAGAAAGTCCTTACCTCAAAAAGCAGCACCACTGGTCAACATCCAGGCCACCAGACCATTACAATTAGTCTGTATGGACTTTCTCTCGTTGGAACCAGACCGGAGCAACACGAGGGACATCTTAGTGATCACAGATTTTTTCACTAAGTATGCGGTGGCAGTCCCTACACCAAATCAAAAGGCGAGAACAGTAGCAAAGTGTCTTTGGGAGAACTTTATTGTGCATTATGGGTTTCCTGAACGCCTACATAGTGACCAGGGCCCAGATTTTGAGTCGCGCACAATCAAAGAACTTTGTGACATATCAGGCATTAAGAAACTTCGAACAACACCCTACCATCCTAGGGGAAACCCTGTTGAACGCTTCAATAGGACTCTACTAGACATGCTTGGCACATTGGATGAGAAAGACAAAACTCATTGGAGAGATTTTGTCAAGCCATTAGTTCATGCATATAATTGCACAAAGCATGAAGTTACAGGGTACACCCCCTACGAATTGATGTTTGGGCGCCAGCCTCGGTTGCCTGTCGACCTTGCCTTTGGATTACCATACCAGGACCGTCCACAGATATCCCATTCTGAATATGTCAAACATCTGAAGTCTCACCTGGAAGAAAGCTATTTGCTTGCTTCCCGTAGAGCATTAAAGAGTGCGGAAAGGAACAAAATCAGGTTTGACAAACATGTGACAAATTCCTCCTTGGAAGTTAATGATCGTGTGCTGGTGAGAAACGTTCGGTTGCGTGGTAAGCACAAATTAGCAGACAAGTGGGAGCCCGAGGTGTACGTGGTAGTAAAGCGAGCAGGAGACTTACCTGTCTACACTGTTCGTCCTGAAACAAAGGATGGTCCTCTCCGTACGCTCCACAGAGACCTTTTGCTTCCTTGTGGATTCTTGCCATCACCAGAAATTTCAAGCCCTACCTTGACCAAGCCTACCTCCAAACCTAGGACACGCCAGAATCCTGGTATTCAGTCATCTGATGATGATAATCCATTCCCTGACTCGGAGGATGAAGATCTTAATGGGAGGTATGATGTTTTTCCAGTTGTGGAAACAGTACGGTTCTCAGCGGTCCATGACATCGGTAGGTCAGACGGAGCTGTGGATATTTCTTCTGATGCTGACTTAACTAACCAAGAACCTCCAGATGTTGATACTGTGCAAAGACATCCAGTTGAACACCTACCTGTTGATCCTCCCAACAAATACTCACCTGTTGATCCTCCCGATGAACACTCACCTGTTGATCCTCCCAACGAATACTCACCTGTTGATCCTCCCGATGAACACTCACCTGTTGATCCTCCCGACGAATACTCACCTGTTGATGCTTCAGGAGTTTCTGAAACAAATAATGTACCTGAAAAAGACCAAACTGAAAAAGAAAAGGACCTACCTGTTCGAAGTGAAGATGAATTTGAAGCGACAAACGTTGCTAAAACTACTGTTTCTGTGGAAAGGGGAGAACAACAGCCAGGAAATGAGGGGAAACAGAATGCAAATATTCCACTCAGATGCTCTAGTAGGCAGAGAGAGGAACCTGAGAGACTTACCTACTTTCAGCTTGGAAACCCCCTGTCTTATGTTGTTCAATCTTTGTTCCAGGGGTTAAGTACTGCCCTTGTTAGCTCCCTCAATAGTGTTGAAAATACAGGCCCCCTTTCCAATTTACCTGATGCTTCACCAAATGTAGTGACTAATCAGCCACTCAGAGCATGCAAAGGGACTTGCATGATTTCAGGGGGGGAAAGTGTAACCCTTGTTAAATAATTGTTTATGATTAGTATTATTTATTATAAGATTGCTTAAATAGAATATGATTATTCATATGGCAGAAATTCTTTATAAATATACAAATATATGTAAATATTTATATCTGAATTAAGTTAAGGAATGAGCAATGGCCAATCGGAGCGTTGCATTGTCAGCTCCGCCCCTTTTCCTACGGATCGCGTTGCACAGTTCAGATGAGAGACGGGGAGCAACGGAGAAAGTTGATCAGACGTGTGTGTGTTAAATGGTGAAAAATACGATTCCTAATAATGTTTAAGGTTCACATAAACTGGACAAATTAGAGCTCAACCTCAAGATATTAGACGATTCAGCATGATTGTTGATTTTGACTCGGTGAGTTTACAATGTTATAATTAGTCTTTAAAAAAAAAAAAAAAAAACAATTGACAACACATTATTTTATTTGTTTCATGCACACGAGACAAAATTGTGTTATATTGTAATATTGTATGGGCTGGATTGTAATTTGCAGTGGATTATATCAGACCGCATGGTGTATTGAGTGTTCACTGCCGTTCGCTGACGCCATTTTGTGCGTGCCTGTGAAAGAGAAAAGAGAGAAAGACGTGAATGGACAGGTATTTGAATATAATGTCACTTACAGTGATTTCATTCATGGAAGTATTTTATTTGTTTCCTGTGTTATGTATAATTGTTGATCATTATTGATATACAATATTGAATGCATATTCTGGTCTGTGATCAGGCCAGGTTTTTTTTCTGTGTGAACAATTTCCAAGTTGGATTTCCCTAATCGATGGCGAGCCTCCCACTTCGACCCTGAAAGGATCACGAACCTAGAGGAAAGGACAATTTTTCCATTCCGTTGTTTTTCTTCAGACACGTAAGAGAGAACACATTCCCAGAGACTGGTTCTTTGTATTTTTTTTTATGGGACTGAAACATTTCAGTAGCACAATTGAGAAACTTTAAAACTGATCAATCTTTCAATTGATAAAAACTTTGAAACTAGACACTGATTTCAGTGTGGGTTATATGTGATATCACTGAGATTTGGTTTCATTTGTATTCACATTGATTGTGATTGTGATTACTGTAAATTAAAAGTAATTTAGAGGGTGCACCCAGGGTATATATATAGTTTGTTGTATATTTTCTCTTTTTGTTTGTTGTTCTGTGAATTGAAGAGGAAAAAAAAAAAAAGGAAATACTGAAAGGAAAAGAAATAACTGAATATTCAAAGTAAAGTTATTTTTGATTCAACTTACCTTTTGTCTCTGCGTTTTGCTCAGTATCACCGCCGCCTCCCTTTACGTACCATGCAGTCTTCTGATTGTATTTCTCTGGTCCATTAGTGAGTGAGTAAATACCCGCTACATACGCAACCTGTAATTGTATAAACTGCCCTGTCACAGTTAAAATCCTCCACATTCTATTCAATTTAATTTCCTACCATTTCAGAGAGAAATGTAGTCGCACATTGATCTTCCAGTCGTGGGTCTTTCATGCAGAGAACTCTCCTCATCTTTGCATAATGATGTATTTAAAAGTTAATGACCAAACGCATCGTTATACAAGTTCACAATGCTGTTGCAGATGAAATATAATGTGGATAACTTTTAACAAATATCCTTTCCAATAAAGTAAACATGGAGATATTTCTCTTCAGAGTTTGACCTCTAACTTTTATTTAAAGGTACACTATGTAACTTTTGGCCCTCAAAAACATTGTTTTGTTTGTGTTTTGAATGCAGATGAATATGATTATCGTACTAATAAAACATTCACTACTATTCTTCAGAGATATAACCAGTTTAGATGGAAAGGATCTCAAGCTGACTAGCTGAAGATGTTTATGTATCTTTACCCATTAATAGACACAGTACTTCCTTGAAAATAAATTCCAGCACAGCTACAGCAACCATAATGAAATGAGCTTCACAACAGTTAATGCTTTACAATCAACTCTGTTAGAGAGCTATGGCAATTTATCTATTCAATAAAACACCTAAAAACACCATCATCTCCCTGTCGCTTTTACAACATTTCAAATCCCTGTTCTGCTGCCAGTCATGACTCTACTCACCAGACTGACTTTCTGTCTAAGTATTTCTGGCCGAGTAATTACGATGCTTCCTGTAGGAAAAAAACTTTTTTTGTCTGGAAATTTCAGTCTTTTTTTTTACAGAGGAAAAAGGAAACAACATGGATGTACAGCATATATTATGCAGGAAAATGTAGAAATTAACATGGGCGTCTCCACAAAGGGGAACTCCCACCACTAATGCCTCAGGGTCAGGGGTCAATAAAGATCACAGCCTTGATCAACATGTATTCTGAAAAAGACTAATATGTAGATGGTGTAGACTTTTTTAATGTTGTGTGTAAACTATATAATTATTTCCTTGCACGTTAAAGAAATAAAAAAAAAAATAAATATATATATACGGGGCTGCGTAATCTCTAGTTGGTGAAACAAGACATAATTGCTTAGTTTTAATAGCCTATTTTGTATTAGTTTTATTTTTTAAATTCACATTAAATAAAGTACTTTGATGATATTGCTTTTTACTTGACTTTATTTATAAACAGTATGTGACCTTGAAGGAATCCAAAAGTAATCAGATTACATTACTTTAATTTTGTGGTGTTTGGATTACGTTACTGAATACTTTTTTATGAAGTAATTTGTGACGGTAACAGAATACATCTGAAAAGTAACACTCCCAACTCTGGTGACAACTAACCTCTGCCACTCCCACACCAGACAAAGTAGGAGCAACTTTTCTCTATTTATGGATATTACGAGAAACACACGGGTGAGTGATAGATGTATGCAATTTCACACAAAATGCATCCCACTCTGTCTAAAATATAAACACCTACATAGCGGTCTATAGTACCATGAATATAATCCGGTGACCAATGTTCCCTCTAAGCTGCGTGCGTGCGCGTCTGCACACTTCTGAAGCCGGGGCCGCGCAGAAAAATAATTGCCGCACAGAGAACAGACATGAAAATAATTGTGGTAGTTTAAATGAGAAATAATTGCAGTGCTCTGGACAACCGCTATAGAGTTAGAACCGGTGAATGGGGTTTACAGGTTTCATAGAAAGAGAACGACTGAGCGCGTGTGAGCTGGCTGGCCCTGAGCCAAATCAGTCGCGGTAAGAATACTGTCATGTTTGCGGACTAAATACCTCAATACAAGAGGCAACGCGAAACGAAAAGAAATGTGAAATAAAACGTCATGTTTTAATGAAAAGTGGTGGAAATAACGGATGATGGGCACATAATGCTAACAAAACTCTGAGACATTTACAATCACACACCCACCACAGGTGTAGCTTGCAAACTCAAAATACATCAGTGATATACCTCAGTTTAAATAGATTTTTGTGTGTGGTGTGGGTTTCAGGGATGCTTAGATAACTATAAACGAGTTAACGTTCACTTTTCTTAAAAATATTTAGCTATCAGTTTAAATGCTTCAGTTTGTTTTCACTTTATAATATATTAAAACAAATGGAAGCATTTAAACTGATATAATACTGTATATCAGTTTAAATACTTAAATATTATATTATATTTTATTATATTATAATGTAAGCCTAATAAAAAATTTATCTCACAAGGGGATTGTTTAGGGCTCCTTGCCACGAAAAATCTTAACGTCCTGGTATATAAAATCTTCGAAATTCATAAACAATAAACATGTAATTTTGATGGTTTAACACTGTCTGTTGCTAATAATTGACTGTACAAAAACACATTATGGTTGTCCCAAACCATCATTGTAACTGCACATATTATATTATTATAAAGAATTGAACTGTCCTGCAGGAGAACAGAAATCATTTTTTAATAGAATTTCTTGGTAAAGACTGGTACAGTTAATACAGCAATGTGAAAAAATCTCAAGTAACCTAAAATGTGCTTAATTTAGTTTAGTTTTAGTTTAGTTATTTAGTTTTAACTGCTTGTTTTCAAACATATTATTTAATAAATCACTAAGTTACATCAAGGGTCAAATAAAATAGAAACGCCACATTAAAGTTAAATGTTACAGTTGCATGATAAAACCATTTTGTGTGTGTGTGTGTTTACGTTCATTGTACAGGTCTGATATAAAGTATGTTTTTGCTCAGGTGGCCAAAATGTGCACTCAACAGAGAAAAGTTTTGCTCAGCGAGAAAAAAAAATTAGAGGGAACATTGCCGGTGTCACAGATCCCTTGTCTCCTGGACTCCAATTCCCATCATCCTCCTGTTCTCCTCACCTGCACTCACTTCCCTCGTCATCTCCCCATCATCACTCATCATCATCACTTGGACTTCCTTGTTTGCACTCCCTTTATATTGGACTCACTCCCTTCACTCGTCTCTTCTTAATGTTATATTGTATGTGGTGTTATGCTTCGGCTCCGTGTTTCTTTATTAAATCCCCTGATTTGTGGATATCCGTTTGTGCTTCATCTCTATTGCATACACGTCACGTAACAGCCGGTGACGTAGGACTATATAAGCATATAAGCTAAATAAAGCCTGAACCTCATCGTCAGTGCATCCGTCGTATTTTTTAAACTCCATTGTTCATTCGAATAGCAAACAACTCTTACTGAACGCACCACAACAGACTTTTAAAAAGATGGTTGAAATAAAACCAATCAAAACGCTGAGTGAACTCAACCAATCAGCATGTTCAGAGCGAAAGTTCCGGAACATTGAAAAAGTACTACCTAGCGAGCAGATACTTTCAGAGGGGGATTTTTTTGGGAGGAACTTTATTTAGACCCTGGTTCCTGTGGTCGAAACACCAACTACCACCCCAAAGATCCTAGTTCTATCCGACTATAGTGAATCATGGTAAAACAAAAGAAAGTATTTATGGTGTATTGACTAAACTTGTTTTGATGGAGATGTTTTTTTTTTTCTGTTCTGTGAAGTCAGACTGTGATGTTCATAAATAGCAGGACAGGATGTTGATAAAAACAGGAAGATGATGACCTTCAAACATGCATATATGGTAATTCTTCTGTATAAGATATTTTTCCAACAGAACGAATCATGTTTCAAAGGAAATAAAACCGCAGCAGGTTTCGGTTTCTCTCAGAAGATAATAGTCTGAATAATATTTATATATAGGCTATTACATCCGTTCAGTGTGTGTGTGTGTAGGAGGGTCAAACTCATGGGAGGATTCACACACATCAGATGAACAGCCCGATCGTTTTCAGCGGATGATCTCATTAGATCATTTTTACTGAACAACTGAAGAAAATGTTTCAAATGCTTGCTTTGTTCTGTTTGTGCTGTCGGCGTCTCATCTGTAAGTTAGAAAACATTTTCACGTCTTAAAATCAGTAACAAGCTAAGATGATTTTAACTTGCAGTTCTAAAACTGTAAATTAAATTCGAAATTAAACTTAAAATTACAATTGTGAGATCTGAACAATGGAAATTACAATAATGAATTTGCATTTCACTCTAAAAATTGCGGAGTTGTTTCAACCTATGTTTAGGTCGGGATTTTTTCATAAAATTCTCTTCACATTTTGTAACAGTTGACATTTAAACAAAACTGTAAACCAACAAAAGTCTTAATATGTTCCTGTTTGTGTTCTTCAGGTGTGTTTGGAGCTGAAACAAATGAAATACAGTCAGTGTCAGTGATGGAGGGAGATTCTGTGCTTCTTCACACTGATAATACTGAAATATATAAACATGATGACATACTGTGGAAATATGGAGCTGAAAAGTCTCTCATAGCTAAAATCAATAGAGAGGCAGGAATCTTCTCCACATATGATGTTCCTGATGGGAGATTCAGAGACAGACTGAAGCTGGACAATCAAACTGGATCTCTGACCATCACAAACATCACAATGAAACATGCTGGACTATATGAAGTAAAGAACATCGCATCTAAACTGTCATCAAAAACATTCAATGTTTCTGTATACGGTGAGTAGGCAATTATAAAGTCTTTGCGACTGAGTGACTCGCTCATAAATACTAATGTTGTAATAAATGTAACTTCTGTTGCTGTTCACGGTCAGGGACTATTTCCTCCAGCGGAAGGAAGCCTTTTAATGATGTTACTTCATGAAAGTTGCATTGATACACAGTTTTTGGCTTTAATATTTGTATTGTTTGATAAACGTTTTATAAAAGCAATAATATTGCTTTAATTGGTTTTCCACAGAAGTCCACGCCTGTAGCTGTGGTTCTACTGAAGCTGTGATCCGATTGGTCGTCTCTGCTCTGGTGGGCGTGGCTACTGTTGGCGTTCTGGTTTATGACATCAGATCCACAAGAGGAGACGAGAAACAGATAACAGAATTATTGTGACTTATCTTGGAGTTTTAATCTGTAAATATAAACTTCATATTTACAGATTAAAACTTTATATTTACAGATTAAAACAGGGACTATTTCATAGTCACAATATTTCATATATGAAAGGGTTTGTATTTAAATGCAGTTAACATTTGCCACACTGTTTGATGAAAGATATATAATGTGTTGTAAGTATAATTTATCATGTAGGAGAAAGAGCCAGTGACTTCTGCCAAAATATTCATTTTAGTGTACAGGAAGTTCCTACAGGAAGTTACTTTGTTTGCATATTATTCTCATTATAGAGTCTTGTTTAGGGTTTATATATTTTATATAAATTGTGTTTAGAGTGGCAGATTAAATATTACAGTGTAATCTGTGATGGTGTGATTACCTCTAGTGATGAGTTTGAGGAACTGCAGATGCATTTACATAAGTTACATAAAAAATGCTGACACATGTTTAAAGACACACTGAAAGTTCACTGGGAATAAAAATTGTGTAACTGATGCCCATGATACTCTTCATTGAAAAAAGTATTTAACAGTATTTCTGCCAAAAGAAAAGCTTAAGGATTTGAAATGTTAAAATTTGAGGGTTTGAACGTTTCAAAGCGAATAATTTAAGACATAAATATTAATATTGGAATTTGTAATTTAAATCAGTATTATATTATAATATAAAATATAAAGTAGTATAAAAATTAAAATGACTAAAACAAACTAAAATGAAAATGAAAACAAGCAATATAAATATAAATCAAATGTATAATAGAATATTAAAGGGATAGTTCCCCCAAAAATGAAAATTTGATGTTTATCTGCTTACCCCCAGGGCATCCAAGATGTAGGTGACTTTGTTTCTTCAGCAGAACACAAATGATGATTTTTAATCCAACCGTTGCCATCTGTCAGTCAAATAATGCATGTCAATGGGAACTTTATCTATAAGAGTAAAAAAAACATGCACAGACAAATCCAAATAAACCCTGCGGCTCGTGACGACACATTGATGTCCTAAAACACAAAACGATCGGTTTGTGTGAGAAACTGAACAGTATTTATATCACTATTTCCAACTGCGTTCAGCGCTCGGTTAGTGAGGTCTGATCGCGCTCTGATGACGGAAGTGATGTCTTGCTCTCATTGAAGTATATGCACAAGACATCACTTCCGTTGTCAAAGCGATATCAGACCTCACTAAACGAGTGATGAACGCAGTTGGAAATAGTGGTGTATTAGAGGTAAAAAATGATATAAATACTGTTCAGTTTCTATGATGTCTTAGGACATCAATGTGTCGTCATGAGCCGCAGGGTTTAATTTGGATTTGTCTGTGCATGTTTTATTTACTCTTATAAAAGAAGTTCCCATTGACCCACATTATACGTCTGACAGACGGCAACGGTTGGAGTTAAAAGTCATCATTTGTGTTCTACTGAAGAAACAAAGTCACCTACATCTTGGATGCCCTGGGGGTAAGCAGATAAACATCAACTTTTCATTTTTGGGTGAACTATCCCTTTAAGAATATTAAAATAACACTGACACATGCTTACCAAGCAATGTTTTCACTTAAAATATAATTTGCTAAAGTAATAAAAACATTTAATGCATTTAAAACAGTCTGTTACATTTATTCACACTTTTATTAAGTAACAGTAAAAATGATATACTCGCAATACAAACATGCAACTAGATTCATATACTATTTAAAGCGGAACTCAGTAAGATTTGCGAAGCTCCCCCTACAGTTTCCTTCAGTGAATCACACTGTCATAAATACTCCAAGCGCAGCTCTGGACTACAATGACTACAACGCTAACCAGCGCAGTAGTTTTGCAAATACAGTACAAGAAAGAGGAGGTGGGTAATTTGCAAATACAGTACACTCGATGGAGGTGGGTAATTTTCTAAATTGTCTTATAAAGTCATAATATATACATTGTGTTTGAATTACCGTAAAGCATTTTCTCACTCTCGCGTGAACGTGAACATGAGGCGAGATTGTGTCGGGTCGGCGCAGCTCAACTTGCAAGTGCTGTATTCTGGCGTAGACGTGCCAGAGGGGGTTAGTGCTCGCCTCAAACACACCACTACAAGTCAATTAACCATCATAAGGACTAAAAAAACTATTTATGAAGGTAAAACATAATTATCTCATTAACTTCAACACTGTTTCAGTGTTTATTTTAACATTGTGGAGTTTGGACTCATATAAACACTGAGCAGTGTTCACTGAGGATTTTGTTGTACATTTCAGCATCAATCCAAACAGAGTTTTGTATCTGTATTTATTTATTTCTTTTTTTACATATAAACATGGAAAAAGTCTGATATATATATATATATATCAATCCAAAGATGTGTGAATTACACATGCTAAGTTGTCTAAAGTGTGATTGTGTGTTTTACTGCCAGACAAAAAGTCTGAGAAATCAGACTGACATGAACCACAAGGGGGCAGAAAAGTTTAATTTGCACAGTCGAACGAGTCTGTCTAA